>NW_015166596.1:48781-48962 GCF_001447785.1 Gekko japonicus | reverse complement strand
TCCCCCCCAAGTGCCCCCAGAGTGCGGATTTAGCGATCCGCACTAACGGGGGCAACTTGGCTATTAGTATAAGGACAAGAGGGGGACCCGCGATACTCACGGGGGGGAGGAAGCAGCAGGAGTAGGGAAGTCGGCTCTGCTCTCTCTCCCTTCCCCCCGGCCCTCGCTACTCTTCCCCCCC
>NW_015166596.1:44773-48691 GCF_001447785.1 Gekko japonicus | reverse complement strand
TCTCGCTACTCTCCCCACCCCCCCGCTCTGCCTCCCCCCCTGCTCGCCGCTCACCGTTCCCCTCGCAAGCGGCGGCGGCGGCCTTCGCAAAGCATTCCGTGCACATGCGCACGAAATGCTCTGGCACTTTCGGGGGGATTTAAACATCCCCCCAAAATTTTCCCCAACATTTAGCATTTTTGTGCACACGTGGGGACTTCCCCATGTGTGCACAAACCTCTCCCTGCCCCCCAAGTGGCCCCGGAGCATGGATTTAGATATCCGCACAGACAGGGCCACTTGGCTATTAGTAGTGAGAGAAGAATCCTATAGAACAAAGTTTGAGTCCAGTGGCACCCTTAAAACTAAGGAAGTTTAATTGTGGATATAAGCTTTTGTGTGCATGCTCCAGATACTGAAGATACTCCAGATACATTGCCACTGGTGGACCTCCTGATGGCACTGGTATTTCTGGCCACTGTGTGACACAGAGTGTTGGACTGGATGGGCCTTTGGCCTGATCCAACACTGGCATCTCTTATGTTCTTATGTTCTTAAGTAGTTCATGCTTCCATAAGAGAGGGGGTGGTTGCCTCGGCCTTGAAACAGCCTGTGGCGTGTCCATTTCTAAAAATGCCTCCTCTTGACTTAGGAGATTTCAGCAAATATTGAACAGTCTCAAACGTTCCATTTTTGTGAGTTTTATGCCCTTGTTAGCCTCCCTGAGCCTCTGGGGAGGGGGGGATACAAATCTAAAGAATAATTAAATAAATAAATATAAGGTGACTGAACAGGCGGTGGCTGGACAACTCCAAGCCTCCCTGGATGAGGCAGATTGTTTAGATCCCTTCCCATCTGGTTTCTGAGCCTGCTTTGGCGGGGTAGGGTGGGGTATAAATTATAGAATAAATAAAATAAAAATAGGACTTTTATTAGTCATTATTTATCATATGGCAGAGTTACATGCAGGAAGTATATAATAACATTAAAATATGTGACCAAGTTGATATAACGGGTATGCAGACTGATTGGGCAATCCCCCTAAATACTAGTATCTAGATTTTCAGTCCCCTCCGTCGCAGCTGAGGAGAGTTCTCATCTTCCTGGAAAGCACGTTCCTGTGACAGAAGGAAAAGAGTTTGACGGGCTGCACCACAATCGCATTTGGGTCCTGGTATTTTGCCCCAGGTCTGCACAACTGCCAAAGAATGTTAGTATTCTATTAGCCAACTTCCATACTTCATGTGGCAAGTCAAATCCTGCAGGCCTCTCGTTGGTGTTTATCAGGTCATGCATATTGGTTGGAACTGATTGCATCCATGTTCGCAGCCATTCATGCCCTAGAACGAAATTTTGTGATTGCAGGATTTGAGCAGATCCGTATTACCTGATC
This sequence comes from Gekko japonicus, assembly GCF_001447785.1. Classification (NCBI taxonomy): domain Eukaryota; kingdom Metazoa; phylum Chordata; class Lepidosauria; order Squamata; family Gekkonidae; genus Gekko; species Gekko japonicus. Next base: position 47,319 of record NW_015166596.1, on the reverse strand, counting down.
ATTGCTCACCGCAAGAGCTATGCATGCCAGTGCCTTCTGGACCTTTGGAACGTCTCCAGGTGGCACTGGGTCAGGGGGGTTTTCAACGTACAACCATAATCCTTCCTTGATCAAATAATGTTTCATCATGAAAGCCCATGTATCATAGTTGGAGGACGTCAGCTTCTCCAGCACATGGGTTGTCTGGAATGAAGCCATTACTCACTCTCTCCAACACGCTGTGATAGCAAAACGCCGTTACTTTCCTCTCCGTCCGTGCGGCTCTCTGCTGCTGAAGACAAGCCCGGGCAGGCTCTCACTCCCCCGCTCCTGGAAGAATGCCTCGTCCTTCACCCTGCGTTCTCCGTCCACAGCTGCACACACGCTCCCGGCTTGGCTCACCGAAGCTCTCCGAACGACAGTGCTGGCTGCTAGGCTGAGTCGGTCTCCGTCAGGCTGGGTCCCCACTGGGCTGAACCGACACCTCACTGCTCCAGACACCGCCAGGCTGGGCCCATAACCCTGTTGAACAGTGCGTGTTAGGCAGCCTGATGCCAGTAGAAGTTACTTGCCAGCCTCCAGGACTATTTCAGCCACACCAACCTTTCCAGCCACTCTCCAGCAGTCACCAGCACATCCAGCATATAGTACCACGCAACACAGTTCTTTGTGGTGAACTATATACAGTTTATTCACAGAATATACAACGCTCCTGCAAAGTGCTTCGCCAAACACCGCGATTCCCAAAAGGAATAGTTTGGACTGCACTTGTCCACTTATATACATATTTACAACCAATCAGCATTAAGCTGAGTCATACCTGTGGCCTCACACCATAAACCGGTCTAAACCGGCCAAGACAGGCTTCCAGCAGTCTCACTGCTGTCACTCAGATCCTGCAGATCTGACAGTTCATCTGACAGTGCATATTAATAGTTCAACACTCCCCCTTAATATACATCTGTTGCCCCCTGGGGGGACTTGGGATCCCTAGATCCCTCCTTCCTAACCAATGTTTTATGTTTTATATGTATTTAAACTGTTTTTTTTTTAATTAATGAGATATGGTTGGAAGTGGGGTTTATTTAAAGGCTTTATAATTATTTTACCATGTATGTTTTAAATTGTTGGCCACCTTGGCAACCCTTATGAGGGTAGAAAGTTGTGATATTAACTTTGCAAATAAATAAAATAAATAATACCTTACTCACACTGGGGACCTGGGACCCAAACTGTGTACTCTGTAATGGGTGAATTAACAGCGGCCAAAACATGGGAGACGGAGGGGACTGTATTGTTCATAGTGATGGGAACTAGCTAGCCAGTTCTCAGGCTGCAAGCTGCTACTTTAATCAATTAACAATTCACTTATCTCCTGCTCAGATGGAATCAAGCCAGGGGCTTATACTTATTCTATATCACTCAGAATAGCCAGTGATCCCCAGGTGGTAATCTCATGGAGCTAAGGAAGCTCAGCTTCTCCCCACCTATCCCCGCAACCGATATTTCCTGTTTCTGCCAGTCTGCGAATTACAGCAACTACAAATGTTTACCAATAAATAAATAAAGATAGTGAAGTTATGTGGGAGGACCAATCTACTCCTTTGATTTATCAGTCTTTCGCCAATCCACTGTTTGCTCTACACAGTCGAGTTTGTGTTTTGTAACAAACATTGCAGTATAGCCCGGTAACACATATTACACATAGAAACACCTCTTCCCAAAGGAAACAAACCTTGACCCAATATTGTGCTTTTAAATATTTGACTAAGCCAACTAAGCCTTTTGAAGTATTCACATCAACACTAATCCACACACAAATGTACCAGTCTTGGTTTCGCTCTCAACTGGTTTCTTTTGTTTTTACAGAACACTGAAGTGGCCACTTTAAGAAAGACATATTTCATGTGTATATATAATGAGCAGGGTAAAAGATGAGCAGATGGGCTACCAAATAAGTTCTAAAGACAAATGTATTTATTTATTTATCAAACTTATACCCCGCCCTCCCTGCAAAGCAGGCTCAAGGCGGCTTCCATACAAGCATAAATACAGTCAAAATCATACAATTATTTAAAACACAACACACAAAGTGCTGGCAGCAGTTAAAAGACTACCGGTAATTGATTAATTGATGTCCCCCTGTTAAAATTAACAAAGCACTGGATCCAACCTTGAATACACGTCTCTTCTGAATATAGGTGATAAAGGCAGGATGTATTCTGCTTTATGTTACTCAAATCGCTATATACGTGCAGGTCCTGAAACTGTGCCTTGCTGGCACAGAGAAAATATGTATTTTGGGGTACAAGATAATCAAGATCTTTAACCCTATAATTACCAGGGGTGAGATTGAGACCAACATTTGAAAGAACAAGGGGGGAATAAGCTTTAAAAGATAGCAAGATGTTTTTATTTAGTTCAAATAGAAGATAAGTTTAAGTTTGAGTGGTTTGCAAGGTAAAAATGGTGGTTTACAGAACAGAATAAAGATGTTAGAAAACAGTGAAACCCTTTCCCTAGAAAGCGGCCTTCCCACGGGGGGGGGGCCTGAAAGAGGGAGAACC
>NW_015166596.1:39165-44731 GCF_001447785.1 Gekko japonicus | reverse complement strand
TAATGAAGCAGTTCTGGGAGAGTGAAAGGGACATGGTGGGTCAGTACAGTGGAGAAACAGAAAGGCCAGTCCTAAGCTGGGGTAACTGGCTGGACCCCAAACTGGCTACAAAGATGGGGGTTGAGAGATAACTTTTTATATACTTTTGCCAAGAAGACAGGATTTTGGTGTGGGGTGAGAGATTGATGAAAATTCAATCACTCCAGAGATGGGCTTTTTTGGGGGGGGGGTTCTTTATCACTATTACGGGGAGCAGTGTTCTTTGTTTTCCATTCCATATTCTTTTGGGGAAATTGAAAGGTCCGATGTCATAACTATCAAGGGTTGGTTATTTTTTATGATTGAGTCAGGGCAGAAACCTTCCTGTCCAGCCATTCAGATAAGGGGGAAAGAGCTGGGATCAGCCCATTGCCCATTGTTTTGGATATTTAGGTTTCTGGCTTTGATTGAATTATCATGGAGGAGACTCCGAGGTCCTTCAGTGTGTGTGTGTGGGGGGGGTGGCCCTCTGGCTGGCTACCACCAGAGTTGGGCTTTTATGTCATTGACGGAAGAACTGCCCTACATTCGTTCATGCCCTTAGCATGACTCACTGTCACTTTGATACTGGTTTGATATTCATACAGACTCCATCTTTCATTGCAAGGCCCATGCTAAGATGCGCACGTGTACAGGGGGAATCAAATGTTACTAAAATGAGTCCCCCTTTGGAGTGAGGGTCCTGGGGGCTTCAATTAACCAGAATTAGAGTTCTGCAGCCAGACAGTCTCAAATTCTGTCGATTACTGTTGTATATCTAGCAGGTTGGCTGGCAGAGACAAAACTCCCAATTTATGAAGGCTGCTTGGAAAAGCTCCCCGCGTCTGCTGTTGCTGTGCAATGAAGTGCCGACAGAGCTCCCACTGTGGATCAGAGGGTTTCTGTTGTTGCTGCTGTTGCTGTCTGCACAACACCAAGGATACAAGTAATTTTGCAGAGGTGCGATAAAAATTCCCCTATCTGTATGGCAAACTGTTGCACAGCTTCCCACACGGTACAGCGGTGACGAGAGCCATTTAAAGTCACCTCCGTGTGATATTTTGTATGCACCAGCCACAATTCTCCTCAGCAGAACTTGCAAAAATAGAGGGAAGTTTTTAAAAATTTAACCCAGTCCTTGGTTTTCATGTGAAACAAAAGCCTTCTACACTGTCATCTTCCTTTAGCATCAGAATGTCCATGAGTACACCATGGATGGTCTGTGTCAAAGGAATGGGCCTTTGTCTACAAAATATCCTTCACGGCTGGGCCCAGAGAAGAATTCCAGACCTCAGCTTCTTCTCTGGCAACCAGCCGTCTTCCTTAGTAGTTCATCAACTCAGTAACACAGCCTTGAATGTTCTAGAAACCAAGTACCTCATAAGAAGGCAGACGGAGTGATGGGCCTCCTACAAGTGTGTGGTGATTTTTGCAATGGAAGAGAAGACTAATGATAGCTCATATACCCCTAACTTGAACTGAATTTCACCCTGGTCTCCAGGTCCCCACAAATGAGTGGATCCCCCGGAGCAATGGGTGAGCTGAATATGGGGCTGAGCACTTTTCTATTTTATTCAGTGGGTGGGAAACATAAAATGCTGGGCAAAATGTGGAGGGAAACCATGAAAGATAAGAAAACACCCACCAACGATGCAGACGCCCTTCCTCAAAAAAGCACTTTGAAAGACATTGTTATGCACTGTAACCATTCCTTATGGGGAAAGCATTTCCCCAATTTTTTGGGTGATTGTCAAAGAGAATTCCTTCCGCCTGAAAGAGATCATAGTTCGGCCATCCTGTCTCTGCTTTCACTATGTCACCACTGTTATCTGCCTTCCTGTAACCAAAGATATCCAAGAGCATAACACCCTCCAGGCCTCAGATGAAAATAGCACCCTCTCACAATAAGGCTTTTCAGCTTTAGAATTCTTTACATTCACCCCACACACTTCCGGCCCATTCACTTTTAAAAGTGTTACTGGGAGGCAGAAGCCCAAAGCCAAAGAACCGCGCCTCAGTCTCTCCCGGCCACGGTGACAGAACTGCCCAGTTATTCTGCCGTCTGCCAAGACCAGGGCTGCCAACGTCCAAGTAGGGCTTGGAGATCTTCGAGAATTACAACCACTCTCAGGTGAAAGACTATCTTAAACTTATTATACAAGAAATATGTGCCCAAATTAGAATTGTTAAACTGCTGAAACACCTGTTTCTTTCCCTTTCTATTTTTATGATTATAAAACAATAATCATAAATAATAACAATAATAGGGTAGCATAGATAAAATGAAATATAGCAGATAGGATATAGAAAAATGAACTATATATCGAGACTAGAATTTTGATTAATGATATTTGTTGTGGAATATAAAGTTAAACAAGGAGGGGAAAGGAACTATGTATCTAAAGATGTTGTGAGCGAGACAATGGCTGATTTCGCACTAGAGTTGCCTCGCGGTTGCGCCGCCATTTGCGCCGACACTATTGGTCAATTTCACACCCGAAGCCGCGGGGCTGCATTTGACCCGCGCGGCGCAACCGCAAGGCAGCTCTAGTGCAAAATCAGCCAAGGTCTAGATATTTTTAAAATGTATTGCTCTTTTGTTTTGTTTTGTCTAATCCTTAAAAAAAAAACTAATAAACTTTGCCCATTTGGGCAAGTTTTAAAAAGAAGAGAGACAGAGAATTACAACCGCTCTCCAGAGGACAGAGATGAGTTCCCCTGGAGAAAACGGCAGCTTTGGAGGGGGTAGACTCTGTGACATTACTCCTTGTGGAAGTCCCTCCCCTCTCCAGGTTTCATCCCTCCTCAGGCCCCGCCCCCATTCTCCAGGTAGGTCCCAACCCAGAGGTGACAACTCTACATTCATATAATTTGTTTTTGCATGACGTTTGGATGGGGTCTGGAGGGTGTCAGACAGATCCCAAAGAGAACGGAGGTCCTGTGGGCCGAGACCATTCTCAGCTGCATCTGCGCACGAGCTGTGTCTGAAGGACCACCGACAGGGTTCCCAGGTCCCCACTGGCCACCGGCAAGAGGTGGGAGGGTAGAGCTGCCAGATCCCGGTTGGGAAACTCCTGGAGACTTTGGGGGTGGAGCCTGGGGAGGAGAGGGACCTCGGTGGGATACATCCCACCCTCCCAAGCAGCCCTTTCCTCCAGGGAAACTGACCCCTGTAGTCTGGAGAGGAGCTGTAATTCCAGGGGATCCCCAGGCCCCACCTGGAGGCTGGCATCCTTAACCACTGAGCTGAATATGGGGCTGAGGGCATCTTCGAATGCACTTTCCTATTTTATTCAGTGCATTTGGGAGAAAGGGAGAGGGTGAATTTGGGTTCGGAGGAGAGGGGGAGATTGGATTTATACCCCGCCCTTCACTCGGAGTCTCAGAGCGGCTTCCAAACTCCTTTCCCTTCCCCTCCCCTCAACAGACACCCTGTGAGGTAGGCGGGGCTGAGAGAGCTCTTGACAGAACTGCCCTTTCAAGGACAGCTCTGACAGAACTGCGGCTTGCCCCAAGGTCATCCAGCACCTGCAAGTGGAGGAGTGGGGAATCAAACCCGGTTCTCCCAGATTAGAGTCCGCACGCTTAACCTCTACACCAAACTGCAAGTGGCTCACTTTCACCAGAAAATGGGCAGCAGCACGCCTCTTACCCAGAGCAGATAGCCACTGTAGATGGGGGAGAACCACAAAAACATACAGACACCTACATTTTCTGCCAGCAAACTTGGGGGGGCTGTAGATGTATTTTCTACTCTGTCCCATATAGTTTTGGAAGGCTTAGTGGGAACCAGTGTTCCCTCTAAGCTGAGGTAGTGTGAGCTAGCTCACAGTTTTTTAGCCTCCGGCTCACACATTTTTGTCTCAGCTCAGGAAGAAGGGCTCCAGAGCAAACTGATTTATACAGCAGCCAAATCACTTGCTCACAACTTTGATGCCAGTAGCTCACAAAATAGAATTTTTGCTCACAAGACTCCACAGCTTACAGGGAACATTGGTGGGAAACACTCTCAACAGTAGAATTTAAACTAGAGAAAGTGACAACAGCCAGGGTTTTGTTGTTCTGCAATGCTCACGTTACAGACTGCTGCTGCCATCCAGAAAAGCATGAGTCACCAGCTGCCAAAAGGCATAACCAGCTCCTAGCCGCACTACATTGGTTGCTCTGTCTGGAAACACAACAAGAAAGAGACTTCAGCTTCATTTAGCGTTTCCTCTGCCTCTCCCAGTAAAACAGATTCAAACCGAATCCCCAGTGCCCATGGACCTAACATGATTGCACCCACAGATGTACGTCACCTCTTCTGCTTGGAGTCCTTTCCTTTCTGTGGGATTGAACAGGAGAGAGCCAGTTTGGTGTAGTGGTTAAGTGTGCAGACTCTAATCTGGGAGAACCGGGTTTGATTCCCCACTCCTCCACTTGCACCTGCTGATGTGACCTTGGGTTAGTCACAAGCTCTGGCGCAGCTGTCCTTGAAAAAGAGCAGTTTGTGTCAGAGTTCTCTCAGACCCACCCACCTCACAGGGTGTCTGTTGTGGGGAGGGGAAGGGAAAAGGAGTTTGTAAGCCGCTCTGAGACACCTTTGGGTAGTGAAGGGCGGGGCATAAATCCAAACTCTTCTTCTTCTTCTTTCCTTCCGTCTCATTAAAGCTCCTTGACTCAAAGTCTTCAGCAGCCAAGGAATCATAAAAAAGTCTTCTATTTCCACTCACACAGGGGACTTCTTTGTATGCTGCCCAAGATTGGGAGTGGTGTCAAACAGTTCCCTAGGGAATGAAGACACGGGGTCACATTGGTCTACCACTACTGATCTTAGCCAGCACACCAAGAGGTCCCATGTGTCTTTGAAGGCGACCATCTGTAAGTAAGATGTGAATGTCTTCTGTTCCATCAAGATGGCACAGCTCAGTGCCTGCTAAAGCCATCCCACAAAAGGGCATTCCTTATTTAGTGGAGGAGCACAGTGAAAAGTACTGGGTTCGCCGCATGGAGGACTCGGACGACGACATGAGTTGCACACGTTTATTGTACTTAACACAAGACTACTCTAACGGCCCGACAGGACCGACTAAATACATGCCCACCTAGCACCCCCTAGTCCCATTGGAGGGTTTGAATTTCCTGCCAAAGTGGCTATTGGTTGGTGCTGGGGGGACTAGGATCCTCAGTTTCTATTGTCCAAGGGAGCCAAGCTCCTGCCTGTGCTGCGGACCCCTGGTGGCAGTCCGCGTACAAAACACACAGGTTGGGCTCCTGTCCTCAAAAGGTCCGGTGCAACTCTACAGAGAAGGACCAAGAGAGCAGACATTGTGAGATGGGCTGACTTGCGTTGACTGTGGGGTTACAGAAGTTGGCTTGCTGCGGCCATTTTGGGTAGAACATTTCTAATAAAGGTGGCACACAGACTGGCCTTCAGATTGACACTATGGCATGGATGCCCACAGTGGTGAACTGGGAACTCAAAATGGCCCAGGAGAAAGCCAAGCTGAGTGGTCCCTGTAGCTCTACAAGCCAGAGCTGCAGGGGCTACTCAGTTCAGCAGCCGGCA
>NW_015166596.1:30175-36526 GCF_001447785.1 Gekko japonicus | reverse complement strand
AAGGTGCACAGAGAGTTTATATAGTCATAAAGGTGAATATATACAGAGATATTTACAGGCTATCGTACAGCATGCCGTGCCTTAGTCTACGAGAACTAAGTCCCCTCCAGTTTACTAAGCTGATAGCTATTATGCTAAACCCCAGCCAGTCTTTAACAGGGTGATGCAATCACTAACTCTAACAAGCCCTGAAAGAGTAACACCTGCTAGAAAACACCTGGCTGTAATTATATCATTACTAGCATGACAGCTAAGTCTGACAAACAGATCAAACTGATCTATAGTAACTGCTTGCTACCTCTATCACTCTGACACATATCTCAATAGATTTATACCTCGCCCTTCACTCACTCAGAGTCTCAGAGCGGCTTACAATCTCATTCCCTTCCCCTAGCAGGAACTTTGGAACAATGGGAATATTTGAATCGGGGGGGGGGGTCCCAGGCTGCCACAGAGCACTTAACATTCAAATTGCATTAAGAAGAGAAAGAGATTGGATTTATACCTCACCCTTCACTCACTCAAGAGTCTCAAAGCAGTTTACAATCTCATTCCCTTCCTCTCCCCACAACAGACGCCCTGTGAGGTAGGTGGCGCTGAGAGAGCTCTTTCGAGGACTGCCCTTGAGAGAACAGCTCTGAGAGAGCCATGACTGACCCAAGGTCACACCAGCAGCTGCACGAGGAGTGGGGAATCAAACCCGGTTCTCCCAGATTAGAGTCCGCCGCTCTTAACCACCACACCAAACTGGCTCTCTCATCAGGGATTGCATGGCAATATGGGGAGAGGCATCTCTGTCTTCTAGCCTGGCATGGCTAATTATGTTCATCCTGTTTGCACTCCCTGATTTCTCCCCAAAAGGCTTCAATCGCTCCAAAGTTGCTACGGAAAGAACAGTGGAACCTCTTGGATGACTGTTCACCTGCACTAATTGTGCGCACAAAACAGCAGATGCAATCTGTTAAGCAGATCCACGGAAGGAGGCTTAGCATCCATCTTGGTCCCTGTGGTTGCAGGCAGGCCGGGAAACGGCCTGTCCCTTTCATAGAAGTGTAACATGTTGAAATGCCTTGGCAGCTGAATCCCTTTCATGGTATGGAGGTGCATACCATCTCCTGGTAAATAAAATCCCATCAAGCCCCTATTAAAGGGGTGGGACATTCCCCCCCCCCGGGCCTGGTGGCAGCCTGACTTACAGCCCGATGTTACTTCCAGTCCTGCTTGGCTCATCAAATTCAACTCTCAGCTGCCAGCAATGAGTGACAGCCGCCGGTCATTTGCTCATCACCCACCACCCTGGAAAAGCTGAGGGAAAGGGGGTGGGCCTAGGCTCACACAGCACTGGGACCCAACAGCAGCACGAGGAGATTGCTGGCCACTGCCGGCCGCTCTAGGCTTTGGTGTAGGCGCACCCTGAGGGACCCTCACAGTAGTGGTTGCAACTGGAAAAGCGATAGAATCCTTAACGACACCATGACAGGTCCATCTTATTCCATGGGGGCATTCAGCAACTGGATTAGAAACTGTCTGTGACTCTGATGAGTTCAGCCTTCACTGCCAATTTGCCATTTTTGACACACACCCACACACACACCCAGGAGATCTGCAGCACAATCCTAGAAACATTTTGCTGGGAGTGAGCCCCAGTGAATACACTTGAGCAGCATTCTCAGCAGGCCTATTTAGGATGGCTTTCCAGATCTTCGTCTGTCCCTCTTGTGTTCAAAGAAGCCACACAGGAGTCATGATGGAAAACTGGACGGCGAGTAGGGCTGCCACCAGGTGCCTAACTTTCTGCCAGCAGGGGGCTCCTGGATGCTGTCTGGGATTTTTCGGGCATCACGCCAGGCACGTCCTGTAGGGGATGCTCTAGCGTTTAACCAGAAACTCTATGGTCACGTTAGCCACGCGGAGCTCTTTGGGGGCAGGGCCCCCTCACCAGCCAGCTGGCTTCATAGAAGTGTAACATGTTGAAATGCCTGGGCAACTGAATCCCTTTCATGGTACGGAGGTGCATACCATCTCCTGGTAAATACAATCCCATCAAGCCACTATTAAAGGGGCAGGACGTTTTCCCCCCCAGGCCTGGTGGCAGCCTGACTTACAGCCCGATGTTACTTCCAGTCCTGCTTGGCTCATCAAATTCAACTCTCAGCTGCCAGCAATGAGTGACAGCCGCCGGTCATTTGCTCATCACACACCACCCTGGAAAAGCCAAGGGAAAGGGGGTGGGCCTAGGCTCACACGGCACTGGGACCCAACAGCAGCACGAGGAGATTGCTGGCCACTGCCGGCCGCTCTAGGCTTTGGTGTAGGCGCACCCTGAGGGACCCTCACAGTAGTACTGGAAAAGCGATAGAATCCTTAACGACACCATGACAGGTCCATCTTATTCCATGGGGGCATTCAGCAACTGGATTAGAAACTGTCTGTGACTCTGATGAGTTCAGCCTTCGCTGCCAATTTGCCATTTTTGACACACACACACACACAGGAGATCTGCAGCACAATCCTAGAAACATTTTGCTGGGAGTGAGCCCCAGTGAATACACTTGAGCAGCATTCTCAGCAGGCCTATTTAGGATGGCTTTCCAGATCTTCGTCTGTCCCTCTTGTGTTCAAAGAAGCCACACAGGAGTCATGATGGAAAACTGGACGGCGAGTAGGGCTGCCACCAGGTGCCTAACTTTCTGCCAGCAGGGGGCTCCTGGACGCTGTCTGGGATTTTTCGGGCATCACGCCAGGCACGTCATGTAGGGGATGCTCTAGCGTTCAACCAGAAACTCTATGGTCACGTCAGCCACGTGGAGCTCTTTGCGGGCAGGGCCCCCTCACCAGCCAGCTGGCCGGTGGGTTGATTGGGGGGTCCCAAAATCAGGGAAGGATAGCCACCATAACTGCAACCCCACTAAGGCATTAGCGTGGGACCCAAGAACGAAGGCACGCGAGACATAAAAATACATTAACGATCATTTGCGCTCTGACTAAATTTTACCTCAGAAAGGACTGCAGTGACATTTCTGATTTTAAACTGGAAGCCTCCAAATTGCCGGATAATCTCATTTGACAGATGAAATCCAGAAGAGATTGTGGAGTCAGCAGAGAATAAAGCCTTAGCATCAGGTCAGAGAGGATTTAGAAAATCTGCAAATAATAGAGTGATTTTGTAATCTGGCTTTTGATTGTGTCAAGCATTTAGTGGCGTTACGATTGCCTTCATACAAAGACGACATGAGGTCTCAACTAATTTCATCGGAGAGCAAAATATTACACTACAAGAAGAAGAAAAACAGAAGAACAACAAATTAACCTATATCAACTCTGTCTAGAAAACCTGCTAACTGCAGCCACCGAGTTAGAAAAGTCTAGGTCAGAGCAGAGAAGCAATAAATATTCTTATAGGAACGGTAACGCCATTGACTAGAGTGGCCAGGTCTCCCTCTGCAGGGGCTGGCAGACCTCATTTGACCTGGACTCCCCTTCCCCACCACTGCTCAACAAGGCGGCAGGGTGGAAATGGTGAGGGGGTTCGACATTGTGCCAACACCACAATGTCACTATAGTAAACCACAGAGGCTTTGGTGAATCTTAGGGCACTGCAGTGACGGCACATCCGGACCGGACTTCATCATTGCTCCAAGTGACACCAATCGGGTCCCGAGCCCTTGTGGTCCCCCGCCAGGGGCTGGCAGTGGGCTGGCTACCCCCCCCCCCGATCATTCTATGTACAAAGGCTGTTCAGTGCATCAGTCAGCATTGGCAATTATTGGAAAATAAACCTGCCTATATTATCGTTTTACTTCAAAAGGGCTAGTCCACATTGAGTGGCTAGTCCATGACAACTCAGATTTAAAACTGCAAATATTTCCCCTTTACATATATTACAAACAAAGACAGAATATTCTCATAGGCTTGGAGGTGGCAGAAGACGGCTGCTGACGGGGTAATTCTAAGTAGGAATCTGTGTACAGACATCTGAACAACACCTCATAGGGATTTGCTGGATATATTCAGGTGTCCGGAGGGTATCCAGGATTTCCTGGGATACTGATCAATGGGTCCTGAAAAATTCCAGAAATATTTGGAAGTAACCAGGAATATTGGGGATGAGTGTTTTAAGGCTCCTGGCGCTGTTTTTCTATCATCTCACCGTGTGTCTATTTCAATGTCTTCTTGCCAAGGCTTGGTATCAGCTAGAGGGTCAGTCTGGGGTTGAATCCCCCCCCTCGTGCCATGGAAGCTGGCTGGGCAACCTTGGGCCAGTCTCTCAGCCTGACCTTCCTCACAGGGTTGTTGTGAGGATAAGATGGAGGAAGGGAGATGATGTAAGCTGCTTGGGATCCTGTTGGGGAGAAAAGCCAATGATACATGAAGTAAAGACTGGCAGGGAGACGCTTCTTTTAGTTCCAGCCCCTAATGCTGGGGGGGGTGTGTGTCCTTACTAAGCATAAATCATTGAACAAACAGCAATAATTGTGTGGCTCTACAAGGGGTGGAAGGAAAAATAATCACTTCATGGAAGGTCACTTCAGGTTCTTGGTTCATTTTATACATAAGAACATAAGAACATAAGAGATGCCAATGTTGGATCAGGCCAAAGGCCCATCCAGTCCAACACTCTGTGTCACACAGTGGCCAGAAATACCAGTGCCATCAGGAGGCCCACCAGTGGGACCAGGACATTAGAAGCCCTCCCACTGTTGACCCCCCCCCAAGCACCAAGATGACAGAGCATCACTTGCCCCAGAGTCCCTATCTATACCTTGTGGCTGATAGCCACTGATGGACCTCTGCTCCATATGCCTATCTAATTCCCTTTTGAAGCCGTCCATGCTTGTAGCCGCCACCACTTCCGGTGGCAGTGAATTCATGAGCTGGAGAATAAAGTGACGCAAAGAAAATACAAGGGGGGGATTTCATACCCGCATAAACCTATGGGGCCGGATCCCATGGAAAAGATCTGCATGCATGGGGGGGGGGGGGGCCAGTACCCGTGCCCATGGCAGCCCTCCAGTTCCTCCCCCCAGGCTGTTCCTGAGGGTCCGCCATACCTCAGAAGCAGCATTTCAGTGGGGGGGGGGGATTTCAACCTGCACCAGGACAGGGCAGGCGAGGAAGATGCATTTCTAGGCACAACAGTCCTTCCATGCCTGGATCTTTTCAATAAGATCCAACCCACTTCGTAGGCTATATTTAGGTACACACAGTTTTTCCCCATCTAGACATTGTTGGAGGGAGCAACTCGGCATACCTCGACGTTGGCAGGTGCTACACCACTCTGTGTCTAGGTGTTATCTCCTTGAAAGGGATACTTTTCCTTGCCTTAACTAGGGAACTGCCCTCTGACGAGTGTTCCCTCTAAGCTGAGTTAGTGTGAGCTAGCTCACAGTTTTTTAGCCTCCGGCTCACACATTTTTGCCTTAGCTCAGGAAGGATGGCTCCAGAGCACACTAATTTATGCAGTAGCCAAATCACTTGCTCAAAACTTTGATGCCAGTAGCTCACAAAGTAGAATTTTTGCTCACAAGACTCCACAGCTTAGAGGGAGCATTGCCTCTGACCCCTGCCTTACGCTCTACGTGGCCTGCCCTGGAGACACAGGGCTCTGCAGGCCTCTCCTGTAGAGACAATGCCCTCATACTCCCACACACAAGATGCTGGACAAGCTGGCCACTTGTGAGAGGGAAAGGACTCTTTGGATTAGGCTTCTCTCCCTCCTTTTGACTGCAACCTGAATGGGAACTGGGTCTAGCTGAATAAATGTGAGTTTCTCTTTTTTGCAATATCCTTCTTGGGAGACTTATTTACTGCACTCAGGATCACACTTGTATGACTGGGCAAAACTCTGAGATATTAACCAAATATCCCAATAGAAATCACCAAAAATATACCTGTCCAGCAGCAATGATTTGCTTTCTCCCCTTGAATAATCCCCTGCCACCATTCTCCTGACAACCATTTTTTAAAAAATCTCTTCTTATATATAATTGTGAAGTGGGGTGGCACTTCCTGAACATTCCACACGCTCCTAAATCAGTTGGCTCCATGATGTGTCACTCAGAAGCTGTCTCTATCCACTGGCTGTGTTGCCTGAGTCCCACCTCCAACATTCTAAACAGTTTGCTGTTCCTCTCCCCCCCATAGCTAGTCAGAACACAGAGGTCATTTGCATATGCGGCCTGATTGGCCTTTGCCTCTAACGTTCTAAACAGTTTGCTGTTGCTGTTGGGAGTCCTGAGGTAAAATACACTGGAGTTGCCAATCTCCCTGTGGGGCCTGGAGATCTCCCAGAAATCACCGTGTTCCCCAGCCACAGCACATCATTTCCCCTACAGAAAATTTCCCAGCTAT
>NW_015166596.1:22210-29960 GCF_001447785.1 Gekko japonicus | reverse complement strand
CCAGATCCTTGGAACCCAGAAAACATGGCCTAGGAGGAGGTGCTTTTCTACCTTAGCTGCCACTGCATAACCCCAAATCAACATAAGTCAGGGGTGGAGGGAACCGTACCTGTTACCATGAGGCTGTCCTCCCAGACTACCCACTTGGGGCAGCAAAATGACGTGAGACAGCCCTGCCTTATAACTAAGAAGAAGGAAATAAACACAGCTTGCCTCCCTCTATTTTCTCCTTCCCTCTACCACCCCACCAGCCACAGCTGGGACTCTCACCTGCAGCTTCCTTCTAGAGCTCGTTGTATTTCTTCCCACAGTGGGCCTTACTCCTAGTCTTAAAAGTAAACCTGATCAGAAGCAGATCAAGACGGGCAGCCGTGTTAGTCTATCTGTAGGAGTAGAAAAGAGCAAGAGTCCAGGAGCACCTTCAAGACTAACACAATTTGTGGCAACAGAGGAGATTTTGTGCGTCATGGCTCACTTCTTTAGTATCTGTATCCAGTATTCAGTATCTGAAGAAGTGAGCCATGAATCAGGAAAGCTTCTCCCCCAACACAAATTGTCTTAGTCTTGAAGGTGGTCCTGGACTCTTGCTCTTTTCCACTGTTCAAAAGCAGCTTTTGATACCATTCTCATTGCAGAAACAATTGCAGCCACCATGAAAAACGCTCTTGTGGTCTTGACAAAAATTGCATTTCTGACCAGATCTCTGAGAGCACACCTTTTTTTGTTTTTTTGTTGTACTACTTTGAGGTCTGCCACCATGTGATTTAATCTCACGACGTTATCAACAAACCAGGATTTTGATTTGATTCATTTGGATTTCTTGGTTATCCCATTTAATTTAGTCAACCTTTTCATTCAGTGAAGATTATTTTTTTTGCTAAGAGCATTAGAAAAGGCTGGGGGAAACGGTTCTTAATATTATATCATGGAATTTCAATTTTGTTCCATTTTTGTTTTTCAGTAGCAGCACTTGGCTGGTGAACCAGAGGCACGGAAAGCCAATCATACATCAAAACATTCGCACAGATTTTTAAGGGCTGCAGTCAGACGGAGCATTAGCCACGCTACAGAAATGGAAGATAGGCGGATTTTCCGGGCACGATCAAACTGCAACATCTGGGAAGCGTAGAGCTCCCGTGGCTAACCCGAGGCTTCCCGCTGAAGATGCGCCGTAAAAAACTAGTTCCTCCGAGGTACTAGTTTCCGGAAACCGGGGGGCAAGGGTGGGCGTCTGATCACGTTTCCGGTGGTAGCTCGTGGCATCCAGCGCCCGCCCATGTCCCATTGCCAAAAGGTTTTTTTTTCAAGTCTCCACGGGATGCGCACAAGCACCCAATGGCGCATGCGCACACTTTGGTTAAAAAGAAAAACACAACCCCCGCCACACCGCTTCTTTGCTGCGCCGCAGGATTGACATATGATCGGCACCTCCTCCCGAACCACGGGACGTCGGCGGGACATTTTATCTGGCGGCCGCGTGGTAGTTCGCTCCGGGGCAAACAGCCACGCCTCCCCCCTGCAATATCCGGCCCGTGTGACCGGGGCCAAGATTTGTTTTAAAAGGTAGCTCTTTTCTCAGCCTAGTGTGCCAGGAGTGCAGAGAACATGGCCAGTACTGATCTCACACCTGCTATGACTTCTGGTAAGAAGGAGCAGGCAGGAGCTTGGTGGAGTATGGGACATGTTAAGGTACCTTATTCTGAGCCCAGCCTGGGCCTAAGTACATATT
The DNA here is from genome assembly GCF_001447785.1 of Gekko japonicus. Lineage (NCBI taxonomy): Eukaryota > Metazoa > Chordata > Lepidosauria > Squamata > Gekkonidae > Gekko > Gekko japonicus. The sequence continues at coordinate 28,231 of NW_015166596.1, read as the reverse complement.
ACATGTATCCCAGGGTACACCCCCAGGGCTGAGGCTCAGGGGCACAGGGCCCATTTCAGATCAGAGCAACTGCATGCAAACCCCAAAAGCACACGTTAAATAAGAGTCTGTGTTTACTCAGTCTCCTTTTTAAATTGGGGGCTTAAGGAATCCGAATAGCCCCTTCCTCGGGGGGGGGGATGTAAACTGAGTAAACTTCTTCCTTAGTGGGGGGAAATGAAGGGGGGGCCTTCATTTCCCCCCACTAAGGAAGACGTTTCATCCAAGCCAGTATCATTTCATTCTGGCTCCATCCCTTGTTGCCAAACTGCTAATTCAGACTAAATCAGCCAAAATGTTAGTCCTGCTTTCCCTGCCCTTGCCCACAGAGGTAGTGACTAGAGGCACGGCTTTTTCAGCAGTGGAGCCCAGTTATGGTTACCAGCCTCCAGGTGGGGTCTGGAGTTCTTACAGAATTGCTACTCATCTCTAGACTACTGAGATCTTTAGCCTTGGAGGAAGTGGCTCCTTTGAGAGCCAGTTTGGTGTCGTGGTTAAGTGCGCGGACTCTAATCTGGGAGAACCGGGTTTGATTCCCCAATCCTCCACTTGCACCTGCTGATATGACCGTGGGCAAGCCGTAGTTCTGATAAGAGCTGTCCTTGAAAAAGAGCAGTTCCTGTCAGAGCTCTCTCAGCCCCACCCACCTCACAGGGTGTCTGTTGTGGGGAGGGGAAGGGAAAGGAGTTTGTAAGACGCTCTGAGACACCTTTGGTAGTGAAGGGCCATGGGGTATAAATCCAATCTCTCTCTCTCTCTCTTTCTCCTTTAGAGGACAGATTGTGCCGTCGTATCCCTGCTGAGCTTGACAAATTATGTTCAATGATCCAAACTTACTTTCCTTTTGTAAGTCAACTGGTTACACTTTAACCATCTTAACTTGTCTTATGACATAATACTGGTATACAATTCTGATTTTGTTGTTATAGTTTAACCATCAAATCAATTACAGATGGTTGATTCCAGAAGGACTTATTTTCAAATTTGAAGAGAAAAGAGAGAAGATTGACTCCATTTTCAAAGCTCAAGACTTTTTGAAGAGGCATGCCAGTTCAGAGGAAGAGGCAGAACTCGTAAAATGGGAAGTACTGAGCGGAGAAGAAGACAGGAGCTCGGAGAGGGAGGACTCCCCCCCAATTCTGCCCTTCCCAGGCCTCACTCTCAAAAGTCCAGGAATTTCCCAAACTAGAGTTGGCAACCCTGCAGTCTGTCTTTGGAACACCCTCCCCCTAGAAGTCTGCCAGGATGCTTCTCTGTTGACATTTTGGCACCAGGCTGAAACATTCTTGTTTTCCCCAGGATTTTAAATGAATCTTATACCACATGTCAGTTGGTTATTTGAGTGCCTTTTGTGGATTTTATAACTTGGTATTCCTACCAGGATACGGCACGCTTTTATGATCTGTGCTCTGTTGTCTTTGGACGTATTGTTGGTTTATGGTAGCTGGATTGAGAAAATGTTGGTGGAGTTAGCTTGATTTGGGTTGGTTGGTTTAATTGTCATTGGTTGTGACCATATGCACAATTAGACCTGACCTAGGCGCAAATGCCAGGTGGATTTAAAGGGCGTGATCAGAAAACAACATTTGGGAAGCGCCCTGCAGCCATTGGCAATCCGTTCTGCTCTGCCGCAGAAGCGGAGTTAAAAGACACTGGGGGAAATCTGGTAGTAAATGGGTTGCAACAGGCCACGGATGGACTTTCCCCCGTCTGATTGCTCCAGCGCACTCTCATGCCAATGGGATGGTCTGATCAGGCCATCCCGTGCCATTGGTTCCCCCCCCTTCACAGTATGCACATCATCACAAATTCTATAGGGAGCCCTCGGTGCGTAGGTTCAGTCCATCAATTCCTCCTTTAAGCACATGAGAAACAAACAGCACAAAAACAACCCGACTCTCCTGCAGCCCCATCTGATCACACACTGACGGGTTGTGCCCGCAGCATCAAATGGAGGTGTGATTGCGCAACGGTGGCTCCATTTCCTCTGGAGGAAATAGCCTCGCTCCCCCCCCCCATTTTATCTGGCACATGTGACCGCACACATTGTTTTATGTAGTAAGTCCCCATGAGCAGCTTTTGGAAGGGTGGCAAATATATTTGCTTATGACAAGTGGCAGGTGAACATGGCAAGAATGGAGGAATACAGCACATCTCTCCATGCTGTGCATGGGATCCCTGCTTAGTGTCCAGGTCAGGAGGAGGGAGGTCTTGTAAAGGATAACCAACCATGTCCCCAAATGCAAAGGTTTACTTTTCCCCACTGCACATAGTGACCGCCATTCACTTACATGGGAGAGTGTAAAACCATCCAGGGACACCCCATTGGGATGGGTGGTAAACCCGTCCCTGGTAACCCTCATGGGTTGGATCCAACCAGCTTGTCAATGTTCGACCGTCAGATCACACCACATGGCGCTTCATAAGAAGTGTTCTGTTTATTGGTAGATCATAACTATGACACGTGAACGTCTTTTGTCAGGAATGGCCCAAAACAGCAGGGCACACAGAGTTATACTAGTTTCAAAACACCCCCCATTACAAGCAGAAGCCAATAAGCATCATGCGCGCGCGAGGGAGAAAAGAAAGCGGGCAAAATAGGAGCTGTTTGGTCCCAACAGGTCAGGAGCAGCTGGCACCCCAAGGCCAGAAAAGCATAAGCAGATAACAACCCAGACAGGAGGCATCATTAGTGTACCAGGCTGGGGAGAGGAGGGTCTCCCACACACACACACACACACACACATTCCAGGGAAATGGCAGTGTTAACTGACAGCTTTCCCATAAGTTAAAAAGGAAGCAAAGGGATCCCCCTGTCACTCTCCGGGCCGTCTCCAGGTCCAGAAAACCCGGTCGCCGTGTTGATATCTAATGGAGGAAACGAGTGCCCCAGCTACCATCCTCAGACCGACCTCCTTTCTATCTGTGTTGCTTCTCAGATCAATCCTCAATCCTCCCCGGCAATCTTCAGTTTCCTCCTTTATATGGCCCCTCTCCTTCCCCTGATGCCACCCCTTTTGGTGATTAAGAATCCTATAGTCTGTATCACCTGCCCATCACCGTGCTCTCCTATCCTGTTACTTCCTCCTCTGTAGGCCCGCCCTCCTGTATAACTAGTTCTTCTATCCCATAGCCGTATATGTGAGGGAGTTCCCACTTCCGGTTTGTGCGATGGGGCTAATGCCGGCGTCCTCAGCGTCAGCACTTTTCCTGGGTGGCTCCAAAGAGGAGGGCTGCCTGTCTCAAAACACTTTGAATCCTGTCATAAACTATTGCCTGTTTCTAGGCTTACTTTCCTGTAAGCATGCTTCAGGTCCCAACCTTAGTGCTAATGCAGGGTGTAGACTTTCCAATTTCCCGGGGGGAGCTGGGGCTGGGCCAGAGGCATTGCTTTGCTAGGAGCAAGGGTGGCTCCCGGGGGAGACTGAGCACCTTCCTGAAAATTTCAGCGGGGGCTGACGCCCCGCCGCCCCCACGAAGATTACGCCCTCTGGATTTCTCCAACCCTGTTGTGGGCGCTGAGGGAGGGGCTTGGGGTCTCGGGGGGCTCCGAGCCCACCACTCTTCCCTGGGACCTGCGGGGAGCTCGGCGTGGGTGGCACCAATGTTCCCTCTAAGCTGTGAAGTCTTGTGAGCAAAAATTCTACTTCGTGAGCTACTGCCATTAAAGTTGTGAGCGAGTGATTTGGCTACTGCATAAATCAGTTTGCTCTGGAGACATCCCTCCTGAGCTAAGACAAAAATGTGTGAGCCAGAGGCTAAAAACCTGTGAGCTAGCTCACACTAACTCAGCTTAGAGGGAACACTGGGTGGCACCCCCTTTGATCACCTAAAAGGTCATTCTGGGCATCATGGGACATGCATGGACAGAAGCTGTTAGGGGAATTAGGTAAAGCTGAATGAAAAAGCTGGATCCAACCCAGGAGCTAGCTCACACTAACTCAGCTTAGAGGGAACACTGGGTGGCACCCCCTTTGATCACCTAAAAGGTCATGCTGGGCATGCATGGAACAGAAGCTGTTAGGGGAATTAGGTAAAGCTGAATGAAAAAGCTGGATCCAACCCAGTAGCTGGACTGAGAAGCAGGTCCCGCCCAACCACCTCTCAGATGCAGCCCCTCTTCTTTAATCCACAGAAGTCAATGAGCAGCCCTGAGAAGCAAGCCAGACACCGACCTGCATAACTCTGCCTAGAGTTATGTTTCTTAGTCACCACAGAATATGCAGAATGTTGAAAATTAGCTTTTATAGATAGATCTGGGGTCATTTAAAAAAAAAAACACCCAAGATTTTAGCATGCACCATCTGTTGAGATCCTACAGCTTGTTTGGGGGGGTGGGGTACCCCTTGATATCTAAAGTCCAACAATTACTAAGTGAGATCCAATAACTTTTTTGCCTTATCCACCACCACCCTTGCTCTACCTCCATCCATTTGTGACCCAAGAACATTTCTTTATGAAACAGAAGATGTTGCCCCTTTCTAACTTCTCAAAAGCAGTCTTGCAGGTTTACACAAAAAGGAAGCAATAAGGACCATTCTGTAACAATGTCCTAGAAGAGGACTTCTTATTTAGATATCCCGCCCCCCTGGAACCCTTTCCTAGAATCTTGAAAGCAGTGCTTTCCCATTGCCTCCCATATACCCCAAAGAGACACAGTGTGTAGTATCAGAAGAGGGGTGCTTGGTGTCAGATACCTAATATGAGAACAGCAGAATCCTTCATGCAAAAGTGTCCCCGTTTTCATTGGTGAAATGTTAGACAGGGCTTCCGCTGGCTGCTCTCTGTCCCTACGACTGCATGCCTTCTAGGCAAGGCGTATGTCCCATTGCTGAGATAAATGGCATGTCCTCCTCATTCATTCTCTTTAAGGCCATTTTTCTACAGAACCGCAATTCAGTTTTATTCCACCTATCAGAATTTTGGTTTCAACTCTTATCTCTGTTTTACAGACACATCTTTGGAGACAGATCCCGGCGATTTATCTCCCGAAGCTCTTTCACAGCTTGTTTTTGTATCTCAAGAAGGTCTAAATAGGCAGGGAAACAACAAGGGTTCATTCACTGACTGGCCTCCACCCCTTTGAGTTGTACTCATTGCTTCTGATACTCTCAGCACATTGGGAAGAATAGTACCTAGATAACTGCAACCTCCAGTGGGCATATTCCATTGGGGAATGGGGAGGGAAGGACAAAAGATCCTTAACATAACTGGAATGCAACCCAGGTATCCCAGTAGTCTCAAACTGTGGGTCATGATTTTTTTGCAAGCAAGACTAAAGGCCAGGAAAGAGTAGATGGAACGGGGTGAGCGAAAAGAAGAGGACCATGGACCACTGTAAGTCAAACTTGGGGTGTGTGAAGTAGCCATGAAGTAAAACCTGTTGCTCAAATTCAGGTGGGTTGCCATGTTGCTCTGAAGCAACTGAACAAAGTTTCAGGGGCACCTTTGAGAAGAAAACGAAGAGATTGGATTTATACCCCGCCCTTCACTACCCGAAGGAATCTCAGAGCGGCTGACAATCTCCTTTCCCTTTCCCACCCCACAACAGACACCCTGTGAGTAGGTAGGGTTGAGAGAGCTCTCCCAAGAACTGTTCTTGAGAGAACATCTCTGAAAGAACTTATGACTGACCCAAGGTCACACCAGCAGGTGTATGTTGAGGGAGAGTGGGGAATCAGACCCAGTTCTGTGTTCCTAACCACTACACCAAATTGACGTTAAGACCAACAAAGTTTAATTCTGGGTAGAAGCTTTTGTGTGCAGGGACACTTCTTCAGATACATTGAAAGAGACTTCCTCCAGCCTTACACCTAACGTAGCGAGAGGGCTGCTCAGTAATCTATATATCTAATTCTGAACCGGGTTGCAAATTGTGGATCAAAAAATCCATACAATGGAGCCAGAATGTGACAAGGGAGGATTTTTCTACAAACCTGAGAGAAGCCCCAACTTTGCAGAGAAATCTGGGAGGGAGGGAGG
>NW_015166596.1:20137-22032 GCF_001447785.1 Gekko japonicus | reverse complement strand
GAGGAGGAGGAGATTGGATTTATACCCCGTCCTTCACTACCCAGAGGTGTCTCAGAGCGGCTCACAAACTCCTTTCCCTTCCCCTCCCCACAACAGACACCCTGTGAGGTAGGTGGGGCTGAGAGAGCTCTGACAGAAACTGCTGTTTTTCAAGAACAGCTCTTATCAGAACTACAGCTTGCCCAAGGCCATCCAGCCAGGTGCAAGTGGAGGAGTGGGGAATCAAACCCGGTCCTCCCAGATTAGAGTCTGCGCAATTAACCACGACACCAAACTGGCTAAGCAATCACAGCGATCCTGCTGCGCTTTCCAAGCCTTGGTTTTGGTCAGGCAAAGGCAGGAGGGCAACAGGTGGGACTGGGCACCCAGAAACCTGGGAAAGGGCCCTGTCCCCTCCCCTGCCACATTGTGTGATGGGGGAAGGGCTTGTTTGGCCAGGCCAGAAGGCAACTGCTGCAGGACTCACTACCATGCAGCCACCACATAACTTGTGCAAAGGGCCCAAGCCCAATGGCCACAGCATGATTATTTTGGGTGAATCGCTACTACACAAGTTGCCTCACCACAGCACTACTTGTGCAACTCATCCAAGCCCAGTGGCTTTAATTCCAGGGGGGGAACAGTGAAGCAAATAAATACATCAAAACTGGAGGTAGATGTGTCAATGTATCCAGGGAAGCTGAGTTAGTGTGAGCTAGCTCACAGTTTTTTAGCCTCCGGCTCACACATTTTTTGTCCTTGCTCAGGGAGGATGGCTCCAGAGCAAACTAATTTATGCAGTAGCCAAATCACTCGCTCACAACTTTAATGCCAGCAGCTCACAAAGTAGAATTTTTGCTCACGAGACTCCACAGCTTAGAGGGAACATTGAATGTATCCCCTCTTCTCAAGCATGGAGGTAATGAATAGCATCCTTTTCTTTTCTCACCAAGAAGGGCAATACATCCTCTTTAGTTTAGTGTATTTCTTATTTGAAATAGTAGATTAGAATAGTGATTGTAACACAATGAACATTAGAATGGTATATTGGACTGCGTTTCTCTGGTCTGGTAATAGAGGAAACATGGAATAAGAGCCGAAAGAACAACACAAAAAGAGAAGAACTCCGCTGCTTGGGTGCTTGGTAGGGATTCACACACACCCCTTGCACTGTGGCCCTAGCTAGGTTTAAATGTCTCTGTAAACCGCTTCGAGCCCTCGGGAAGAAGCGGTATATAAATTGAATGTGTATGTATGTATGTATGTATGTATGTATGTATAACACTGCACCACAAATAACCCCACCTCAAAGAAAAAGATGCTATTAGTTACCTCTATGCTTGAGAGGAGACAGACGGAGCATAACAGGGTCTCAGTAAATTACTCTTAGCGCACCACAATTTAGAAGGACACATTTACACATCTACCTCCAATTTTGACATATTTATTTGCTTCACTGTTTCCCTCCAGAATTAAATCCAAACAATGACGATAGATTTAGCTTGTTGTTCCTGTCTGAATCTGTTAAAATATCTTCGTTATGTTGTATGCTAATTTGCTGTTCAACCTCTGCCTTATATGTATGGACTGTTGAATTCCATTTCATTGTATCTGAGGAAGTGCGGCTGCACAGGAAAGCTCACACCCTGAATAAAACTTTGTTGTTCTTAAAGGTGCCCAACTGGACTCAGACTGTGTTCTACAGCTGATGAGTTAAATGCTAGCCAGACCCAGCCAGCTGTGTTTACACTAGAGGGAAGCGAAACTTTCACACCCTGAGACAAAAACAAAAGTGATATCTGATGACAACTTCAAACCAAACTTTTGAACTTTAGTCACTCACCATGCCAAAGAAAACATTTTTTAACAATGCAGATGAAAGCTGAACATGGCAGATAAGGACAATTACCAAAAAG
>NW_015166596.1:14881-19962 GCF_001447785.1 Gekko japonicus | reverse complement strand
TGCCCTCAGCACAGTAAAATAGCATCTTTGGCAGGACCTCAATAAATTTGATTCACAAATATTTCCTTCTCTGATTGCTGAGATTGTGAACACAACACAAGCACAGAGTGCTTTTTCCTCGCTACACCATTTTCACAGGGATCTCTGTACACCAGGTATTACAGGTAATTTTAGAAGCTTCTATTTTAGTAGTTAGAGCTCGGGTTAATTGTTAACTTTCTGACCTCCTAGCACAGTTTTGCATCTGAAATCCTCCCCACCCCAAGTTTTATGCCCTGCAACAGCACTTAAGAGTATAGGTGCATTTCATTAAATCCAAGGACTCATAGGAGGATCATAAGGAATCGCTTTTCCCTGGGCAGGCCGGCTGACAGTCACTCCTGCACGTGGAAGCAGGTGACGGAAGGCCATAATCTGGCACCACCAGCTCAACTCCATTTTACATTTAGATCAGATTTAATTTCCATTTTTAATGTCTTTTAGTCTGATTAGAAGCCCGTCCCTTCCAAGCCACGTGGTTCTGGCTGCACGCATTCCCATGTGCTGAAACACCTATTGGAGTGCGGAAGTACCATGTTGATAAGAACATAAGAACAGAAGAGATGCCAATGTTGGATCAGGCCAAAGGCCCATCCAGTCCAACACTCTGTATCACACAGTGGCCAAAAATACCAAGAGCCATCAGGAGGTCCACCAGTGGGGCAGTGTTGATGTTGTGCTGCAATGAAGCATCACCATGTCCTAGCTAGAGTTACCAACCTCCAGGTGGGGCCTGGAACTCTTCTGGAATTAAATCTGATCTCCAGGCTGCAGAGATCAGCAAGTGAGAGCATCGTGTCCCCTCCCCTCCTCAGACTTTGTCCTCCCCAGGCACGGCCACCAACGCTCCAGGAATCTCCCCAGGTGGAACTGGCAACCCTCGTCCTACTACCCAGGGGCATCATCAGCGCTGCAGAGATCAGCAAGTGAGAGCATCGTGTCCCCTCCCCTCCTCAGACTTTGTCCTCCCCAGGCACGGCCACCAACGCTCCAGGAATCTCCCCAGGTGGAACTGGCAACCCTCATCCTACTACCCAGGGGCATCATCAGCCCTCCGAGCGCACAGAGGCCTCCTCACTACAACCTCATGAGTGCTAGCAATGTGCTTTTAAAAAGGAAAGGAAACAGAGCGTATTTGTCTGCTCTGCCATCCTACAGAAGAATAGGAACAAAGCACAAAGACCACTGACTAGAGATACCCAGTATATGAGATGTGTAATAATAATTCAGTAATGCAAAAATCCTCCGGTATATATAATTCTATTTCGGTCATGGACTCCCCTGAACATTCCAACACGCTCCAAAATCAGTTCGCTCTTTGATCTGTCATTCAGAGGGTCTCCCTATCCACTGGCTTCTTTGCCTGAGTCCTGCCTCTAACATTCTAAACAGTTTGCTGTTCCTCCCCCCCACACACACAGCCAGTCAGAACACAGAGGTCATTTGCATATGCAGCCTCATTGGCCTCTGCCCCGGAACACAGAGGTCGTTTGCATATGCGACTTGATTGGCTTTTGCCTCTAACATTCTAAACAGTTTTGCTCTTCTGAGGTAAACTGTGTCCAATCTCCAGGTGAGGGCTGGAGATCACTCAGAATTACAACTGCTTTCCAGATGGCAGAGATCAGTTCCCCTGGAGAAAACACCCCAAATCCTGCCCTCCCCAGGCTCTACCCCTCAAATCTACAGGTATTTCCCAACCCAGAGTTGGCAACCATGTAATCAGCTATGGAACTACTTTCCAGACCCTTGGAACCCAGAAAACATGGCACAGGAGGAGGTGCTTTTCTACCTTAGCTGCCACTGCATAACACCCCCCTCCCCCTCAAAAAATAAGTCAGAGGTGGAGAGAGCCATATCTGTTACCATGAGGCTGTCCTCCCATTCTACCCACTTGGGGCAGCAAAATGACTTGAGACAGCCCTGCCTTATAAGTAAGAAGAAGGAAAGAAACATGGCTTGCCTCCCTCTATTTTCTCCTTCCCTCTGCCACCCCACCAGCCACAGCTGGGACTCTCACCTGCAGCTTCCTTCTAGAGCTCGTTGTATTTCTTCCCACAGTGGGCCTTACTCTTTGTATAATTATATAACAATATTGGCTAAGGTGTAACCAAGATACAGAAGGAAGAATAATAATGGAAAGAAAAATAAAGTCCCAAGTGTTTTACTGTGTCTCACTCCAGTAGCGTTGTAATATCAAAGTCCAATTTGACGTGCAATTCATCATGGAGTGGACATTTCAGAAGTTCCTTAAGCCATGAAAAGCCATGACGCGTAGTCCGGATGCTGGCTGCCGCGTTTTGAGTTGTTCTTATTCAAAAACAATAGGCTATAAGGGGACCCAATCTCAGTAAAAGGCACATACAAAGCCAGTATAATCAGTCAAGAAGGATTATTCTTCCTTCTGTATCTTGGTTACACCTTGGCCAATATTGTTATATAATTATATTTTTGCATTATTGCATTATTATAGATTGGTTATCTCAAGGCAGTGGTTTTTGTGCTTTGTTCCTATCCTTGTACACTGGCTCCCCTTCTTTTTCGGTTGCTTACTGTATCTTACAGAAGAAGCCAGTAGAGGGGAGTCATTAGATTGCCGCCATGTTCAAAAATACCCCACTTGCCATGAAAGATCTTGGGCCAGTTGCTCTCTTTCACACACTCCTTTTTCCATGGTTGGTGCATAGATAAAGGCAATAGAGAGGCGAGAACCATCTCCTCTGCTTGGAGAAAGGTAAGGAGAAAAGCAATATGCTACATGTACTTTTGTTCATTTTTAAATGATGCCTAGTGCAATGACAAGCATAATATTGCTAAAAGTAAATGATGACGAAGATGATTTCTGTGCCTAGTACCAAGCAGCCTTGTGCGTTTTCTCTGCTTCTGCAGATTGCATATATTTCACATGGGAAACAGGGAGAGATTCCACTGTGCTGATGGATTTGTTCACCCACTTTCTGCTTATTCTCCCTCCTCTATGGGGGGGGGGGAAGCGTGGAAGAAATAGAGCAAAACCCCCAACCATTCAGATTACATTTCAAACCACGGTCGCATCACAGCAGGAGATGTGCCTGTCAAAGACATTTAAAGCGATGCCAAGTTTCAAAAACCAACACACACACCAAATATGCTTGGCCGCAGTCCCATTTGCTGGGGTGTGCCGATGCGGACGTTTTCGAAGAGTTGCTGCTTTCAAGACAGGAGCAAGAATCAAGGTTTCTTTTCTTTTTTTAAAGGGGAAAATTTCGCCTCTGTCAGCTCCTCCTCCTGTCTCTTTTATATAAGGTTCCCAAGCGCTGGTTTAATGCCCGTCCAGTCTTAATGAAGGTTCATTAGAGGATTAAGAGAGATTTGAAAGGGAGCCCAGGGCAGCTGCAGCAGAAGCAGGCCCAAACAGCCACTGTGCAAATGAGATCTGCACCCTGCCGGCAAGGGCTGGAGGAACCAGGCAAGAGATGGCCAGCTGCCTCCCACCCAGAAGCTCTGTGGGTTTGCTTTTTCCTCTAACAATGAACTCAAATCCACCTAGCCCCAAATTTTAACCCTTAATATCCCGTTTTCATTTAGTGCTTTCTTAACACTTGCAAATAGGGTTGCCGGGTCCCTCCTGGCAACTGGTGGGAAATGTGGGGGGGGGGGACTTGCCAGGAGAAAGAGAAAGGCCCAGGCCACGTTGCTGGCATCGCACTGGAAGTGTCGTCATAACACCAGCGACTTCAGGGTGATGCTCTGGTATTTAGGCAAAAACTCTATGGTAAAACCAGCTTCTGCCATAGAGTTTTTTGCCCAAATACCAGAGCATCGCCCAGAAGTCACTGGCATGAGGATGTCACTTCCTGTGTGACACTGGTGATGTGGTCTTTCTATGAACACCCAGTGAAGCTGGTGGGCAGCAGGTTCAGGATGCACAAAAGGAAATATTACTTTACACAGAGAGTGATTAAAATGTGGAATTCACTGCCAGAGGATGTGGTGATGGCCACAGGAACAAACGGCTTGAAAGGGGGATTAGATATATTCAGGAGGAAATGTCTATCAATGGCTATTAGCCATGGTGACTGAGGGGAACCTCCACATTCAGAGACATTGAGCCTCTGAATCCCAGAGCCAGGAGGCAACATCAGGGGAAGGCCTTGACCCCTGTGCCCTGTTGTTGGACCTCCAGAGGAACTGGTTGGACCCTGTGTGAGACAGACTGCTGGACTAGATGGACCATTGGTCTGATCCAGCAGGGCTCTTCTTATGTTCTTCTTTCTCTTGGTAAGTTCCCCCACCAGCCAGCTGTTTAGCAGCTGGGGGCGGGGCCTGGCTGCGAGGGACCCCTGCTTCAACCATGGGGTCTGGCAACCCTACTTGCAAAGCCCTGCATGGCGCAGGAGCCACCTTTCTGAAGGACTGTCTTCAGGAGGCCCAAGACTGGGTCCGTCTGAGCCACAGCCTCCCAGGCTAGTAAGCAGTGCTCAAGCTCATGGGTCCCTGAGGTTAAATGTACACAAGAAGACCAAAGCCTTTAGAAAAATACACATCTGTTTATTGAGTAAATAAAATTAAAAATACTGCTAGGCAGCACAGTCTCTAGAGTTAATTAGCAAAGAACACAACAAAAGCTAACCTTCTGACACTTTCGTACCTGGCATTCATACCATTCAAAACTGTAGAGACCAGGTTAGAAGCTTATGTGTCTGTCCCATGGGATCAAAAGTTAGCATAGCATCACCTTTATCTAAGGCCCAATTATAGTTTCTTGCTCTCTGGCATCAAGCGGTCTCCAGAATCCAATCAGAGCACTCGCTCACTGGAGCCCTCCAAGAGATGATGCAACTTGCTCATGGCTCCCCCCTCCCATCTAGTTTCTGAACTGAGCGCAGGTTTTTCACTTAGCTAATTACCACATTCTGATATCAGGCCTTAAAAGAGATACAGACAGTATCTATGAGAAAGGCTAATTAGAAACACTTGCAAGCTCAAGCAGACCCACAATTATTCATGTTAACCCTTGGTAAAATTAGGGTGCTTTGCCTCACAGCTGCCTCTCCAGACAC
>NW_015166596.1:9925-14863 GCF_001447785.1 Gekko japonicus | reverse complement strand
CCCCCCCCCCCCCCCCCGGTGATAGCTCCCCTCATCTGAGCAAGGTCTGCTGAAAAGGCTACTCTGCAGCTGCCCAGTCCTAATTATCTGCTGTTGTGGTTCCCACCTTGTGGAATGGGCTGCCCAAGGAAGCCAGGAAGGGCACCCACGCATCTATCCTTCTGCAGAACGAGTCAAACAGAATTGTTCAGGCTGGCATTTTTATGAAGGGAATAAGGACTGTTATTTCATGGCACTGCTTAATATGTGCAGCAGCCTGAATAGCCCAACTTAGCCTGAGCTTGTCAGGGCTTGACTGCTGAGCAAAGGAAGTACTTTTTCACCCAAAGAGTGATTAACACATGGAATTCACTGCCACAGGAAGTGGTGGCGGCTACAAGCATGGACGGCTTCAAAAGGGAATTAGATAGGCATCTGGAGCAGAGGTCCATCAGTGGCTATTAGCCACAAGGTATAGATAGGGGCTCTGGGGCAAGTGATGCTCTGTTTTCTTGGTGCTTGGGGGGGCCAACAGTGGGAGGGCTTCTAATGTCCCGGCCCCACTGGTGGACCTCCTGATGGCACCTGGTATTTTTGGCCACTGTGTGACAGAGTGTTGGACTAGATGGGCCTTTGGCCTGATCCAACATTAGCGTCTCTTATGTTCTTATGTTCTTAAGCAGCATCAACCATGGTTAGCCCTTGGATGGGAGACCGCCCAGGAAGACTGGGTTGCTATGCAGAGGAAGGCAAAGGCAAACCACCTCAGCTTACCTCTTGCCTTTGAAACCCCATGGTCTTGGGGTCACCATGAGTCAGCTGTGACTCAACAAAATGTTCTTCCTCTTATTGGTATGCATTTCCTGTTTTTACTGCACTGTTTTGTGATTTCTGTGATTCTGGGCTTGGTGGGTGTGATCCTGCCTACCACAGAACAGTCCAATGTGCCTACCACAGAACACTCCACCCTGTGGAGGGGTGCCTCATGTCAGCCCATGGGTCCCCTTCTTCATTGGTCATAGGGCTCAGTCTTGGGGTTGCAGTGTCCTCCTAATTGGCCAGGCGCGTCTATTTGTCCACATGAAAGCAAGTAACTAAACATTCAGAGCAGTGGGCAAAGGGTGGGGCTACAGTCTGCCATGATGGGCTTGTTTTCTATTGGCAGAGCCCACCAGGCACATTTGCAGTCTGATATGGTACAGTCCATTCGATTGCTTCATTCCTCCATAATTTGTGCATCTATAGAGCCAGCTTCCATCGCACTATGCTGGCCTCAGAAACGTGGCTCACATCCGAAAGACGTCCTTTCTGCATTGGCCTACCACTCCGGGTTTTCTCAGTGTTTGAGTTGAGGCCATTTAAGTCCACAGCAAAACAGCACCCAAATAACCCAGGGCAACAGCAGGATGAAACCGGGCTGATGTCAGCTACGCTGCCATATTGTTTATTAGCCTAGAGTTCGCCTGTCTGACCTCTGTACGAGTTGGTGCCACATTCCTTTCCTCTCGCTTCTCCCCTTGTTATCTCTGACCTTGTATTCATGCCTGTGTAGCGTCTCCACTTTCATTAACCATGAGACTAGTTTAGTTTCTCAGCCTTTGATCAGTTGGGTCATCGGTTACTCTTTTCCGCTCGCGGGAAACAGGCCGATTGGCCCACAGTGTGTGTGGGGGGGGCCTCTTGAATCTTCTATATCATTGTATGCTTGTTCCTTGCTCATCATTCATAACATCATTCGTAACAGTGACCATGTTATTGCAACCATAGTACTAACAATAAAGCAAAACCTTTCTTGGAAGTGTGTGCTCCGTTGTTTGGCTGTGGGTCCTGACAGCCGACCACTGAAGAGAGGTAATGTAACGCAGAATGGTGGGGAAACCTGGAATAAAAAGAAGGTGGTAATTGGTTGAAGTGCAGAATTGCTTGGAGGACATGCCAGGGCTCTTTTTGTAGAAAAACCCTGCAGGAACACACTATGTAAACCGCCCAGAGACCCTTCGGGGTCAGGGCGGTATATAAGCCGAAGGTATAAAAATATAAATAAATATATTAGCATAATAGGCCACACCCAACAGCAAGAACTCATTAGCATATTAGGCCACACCCTGACAGCACCGCTCATTAGCCCATTAGGCCACACCACCATGTTACCAGAAGTGTGGTCATCCAGCCACACCCACCTCTCCCTTCTTATTCTTGTTTGTTGTCAAAACCCAGGGCTTTTTTAAACTCCTTTGCATGTTAGGCCACACACCCCTAATGTAGCCAATCCTAATGAGTTTCTGCTGTTGGGTGTGGCCTATTATGCTAATGAGTTCCTGCTGGGCGTGGCCAACTTGGGAGCCAGCCGGAACTCCATTCCTGTGCGTTCCTGCCCAAAAAGAGCCCTGAACACCACAGTGAACATGGAGTAAAAGGAGAGCACAGAAAGGGCCAATAATATTCCCTTCTTCCAGAGTGGCACTCCATTCAGTGGAGGCAGCAAAACAGCCACTTCTTCAGGATCTCCTACATGTAGATGACCCTGGAGGTCCCTTCCAACTCTATGATTCTATGTCATTTCTCCAGCTCCATTCCAGATCAACCCAAACAATCTAAATTAAAACGCCAGAAGCAAGCGGAGCAGCTAAACTGCAGCAAGCAGCCTGTAATAGCTCCAGGTAATACCTGGGAGCAAGCCAAAACACACACATGTAAAATAAAATCCTGTGGCCAATAACTAGCTTGAGTTCTTCCTGATCCCAAAGGTGATTATTATTCATCTAGAGCTGCAGCAGCCAGCCGAGAGCATGCATGCCACATCTGGCTTCTCCCATATTCAGGGTCAGATTGGCACCAGTTCATACATGGTTCTCAGCCCGAGCAGTGCTGCTCCCTGGAGAATTTGGTTCCATTGTCGAGAACGCAGGGGCATCCTCCTCATTTTGAGGGGGTTGTTCAACTGGGAGGGCACCTGGACTCTCAGAGGAGGAGTTCAAAGAACACGGAAGGGTCAGGGGTGAACCTCTGGACTGTTTGGCTCAAGAAGTTTGATCCACAACTGAAAAATCAACCTTGCTGGCTTAAATCAGGAGGTCCATGTCCTGCTTCAGACACTCCGGTCACTATGGGAATGCACACCACCATGATGAAATGGAGGAGAGTTCTCTGTCCACAGAAGTACAAGAAACCGAGACCCTCTTCTATCTCCTTTCTCCAGCAGGACCCCTTGGCCACTTTATTGGACTGTGTCTCAGGGTGCGGTGATTTCACACTGCTTTCCCCCCTCCCCCGGTGCCCCATCCCCACACAGCAACATCATGAGCATTATTCCCCAGCACTCATCCTTTTTTAAAATTTCTTCCTTTCAAAAAACAAACAAAAAAAGAACAAGAGAAAAATGCTCAAAGTCCAGAAAAAGAAAAACAGTACACATGAAGCAGATGCAAAAATATAACAATGGGCGTGACAGATCTACACGTGAGTGTCTATAAAAGGTTTCCAAATGTCTAAAAACAAGCTCATGCGCAATTGCTGTCTATACGTCATGCGTTCAAACCTTGATAGAGTTATGAAGTTCTCAATACACTGATTCACCAGAGGGGGACATTTATCTTTCCAGTGTTGCAATACTGGAGGGCCCATTTTTGTTGACCCCCAGTTAGCCTCCAAGAGACAGGCATATATTTTAAAAGTACACAAGCATCCTCAAAAATCAATAAACACTCTAATACAAAATCGATATGAGTAATAACTTCTTTCCGGAAAAACCAAATGACTGGACACACCCAAAGCATATGTTTAAGGGACACGCCCTGTGAGTGACAATGCCAACAGTTATACACTTTACTCAGTCCTTTGCTAAAGAGCCACTGTGGTGTCCAGTATATCCTAAACATAATTTTTGCTGAATATGTCACAACTTAAGATCCATGGAGAGAGAAGGGGTAAACTTTAAGGCCATATCCCGTTGCTTTGGCAAAATCTAGCTTCTTATTCCAATTCATTCTTGAGACTCTGCATGATATATGCATTAATTGGCATCAAATATTTATAGACAAATATTGTAGGTTTTGGGTTTTTGTATCTATTCAATTAGAATTTCCTGAAGCAAAGGGGACTTTGAGACATTTAATGCCGCAGGGTCATATTTAAATACCCAAGTTGCTGCAATTGTAAATATTGCCATTCAACAGAAGTTGACAAGTCATATCTAGACTTCAGCTGAGAAAATGAGGAAAAACTCATCATCATAGTCTATCAATTAGTCCAGTGTAAATATCCCCCTACTGGTCTAAGCCTTCCCCCCCCCCCAAAAAAAAATACTTCTTAACAATTTTTATGTCTGGATAGGCCCATAATGTTAATTTAGCATGTGAAAATGGATCAAATTGATATTGTTGTGACATTTTGAACCATTGTTCTCTATTTGAACCATTGTTCTCTAGCTGCAGAAATTGCAGGAGAAATGGGATCCATTCTAGCACAAGTCGACCCCTAGCAGAATCACTTTAAGAGGGGCACAAGAGAAGCCACCAAAAGATCTCAAGATGGATAATCCAGCTGTGAGAAGCAATCCCAATAGTCAGTACAAGTTAAGAAGTATGCCTGGTGATATAAACAAGTCTATTGGTGTGAAGTTTTTTGTTTTTTGATTGTTGTATTACTATGCCATTAAAGGTTTCTTTCCAGAAGTATAAACTAAGATCAGGGAAACCAAATTCTCCTTCACTGAAATCTGAGGCTGTAAGGAACCCCACATTAATTGACCCCAAAGTGGCAATCAGCATTTCCCTGGGAATGTAAGAAAGCGCCACAAGAACTCAGCACTGAGGCAATCCTGCCTGCCCTCCCTCTCATTATCTGCCTAAGTTCACACGATCTGCATTGCTGTCAGATGGCCATCTAACTTCTGTTTGAAAACCTCCAAAGAAGGAGAGCCCACCACCTCGTGAGGAAGCCTGTTCCACTGAGGAACCG
>NW_015166596.1:8296-9860 GCF_001447785.1 Gekko japonicus | reverse complement strand
TCAGGAACTTCTTCCTAATGTTTAGCCGAAAACTCTTCTGATTTAATTTCAACCCATTAGTTCTGGTCTGAACTTCTGGGGCAACAGAAAACAACTCCACACCATCCTCTAGATGACAGCCCTTCGAATATTTGAAGATGGTTATTGTTGTGTCTTACATAGACTGCACACGCGGTCATGTCCTCACACAGCCATGCAAATGGCTTAATCTTCGCTCTCTTAGACAATAGCCAGCACAGATCCTAGAACGCACCCAATCAGGTGTCAGGTGTCAGGGATCCTAGAGTGACCTATGGAATGCAAGTGAATTGTAAATAATCCTATCACGGGTGTGGGTGTGTGTTTGGGTGTGGTTCACAATGGGAATATAAGCAGGTCTCCGGT
Source organism: Gekko japonicus (assembly GCF_001447785.1). Lineage (NCBI taxonomy): Eukaryota > Metazoa > Chordata > Lepidosauria > Squamata > Gekkonidae > Gekko > Gekko japonicus. The sequence goes on along the minus strand of NW_015166596.1, from coordinate 9,476 downwards.
CCTGCTTTCCTTGTCTTGTTTTCCCGAGCTGAAATAAACTATGAGCTGTTTCGCTTACCAACATGTCTGGACCCAGTACTTTTCACTGGCGATGGTGGGATCTCGATGAGTGAGCCTGACTCTTCCTATAGCCCAGCACCAAGCACCGATCCATCACAGCACCGCAATGCACACCGCTCCCCAGGACACTGGGGAGCAGCACCGCAATGCACTCATGAGCAGCACCGCAATGCACACCGCTCCCCAGGACACTGCTCACCACTTCGCTCGAACGTCATGGCTGCCGCCTCGGGACACCTCGATGTCTTCGACCCCGCAAAACCTGAGTTCTGGGAAGCGTGGGTGGAGCAGCTCACCAACTTCTTCAACTACCAGGAGGTCACTGACACAGGCAAGAAATGAGCTCTACTCCTCAGCACGTGTGGAGTGGCCACCATTCGCCTGGACCAGGACCTCCCTGCTCCAAAAAAAATTTTTTTTTCCAAAGTCTATTTATTTCGTTTTTTACAAATTTTTGCACCATTTAACATTTTTCAAAGACATTATATCCATTTCAAGGTAAAGTTTGCAACACAGTCTTTAACAACATATATTTCATTTTTCACCTTATCATTCCTGTATTTTACAATAAAGTGATGCTTTGCGCTTATATCATTCCCTTTCTCTATTTACGCTAGCCTATCTCTTATTTATTATTATCCTTTTTATCCCTAACCAACTATATACAGGTTTCCATCTTTCCCAATGCTTTTCTTCTGGTATTTGTTTCAACTCCATGTTTACTCTGTCCATCTCTACTATTTCCAAGATCTTAGTTTTTAGTTCTCTTATTGAGGGTAAGTTATTTGATTTCCACCTTTTTGCAATTAATATTCTGGCTGCTGTTATTATGTGTATAATTATGTGTTTGTGTTTTTTAATATCCTCCGGGATCATATTCAGTAGAAATATCTCAGGTGTTAAAGGGACATTTATCTTTATAGTTTTATTTAATATTCTTAATAGTTTTTTCCAGAATCTCCGGATTTTATTACAATTCCACCAAATATGCATAAATGTTCCTATATTTTTCCTGCATCTCCAGCATTTATTGGAGGCGTCTGTAAAACATTTTGCAATTTTGTTTGGTGTCCAGTACCATCTGTAATACATTTTGTATGTATTTTCTTTAAGTGGAACC
>NW_015166596.1:0-8279 GCF_001447785.1 Gekko japonicus | reverse complement strand
AACCGCTCTAGTCATTTTAATTGACTTCCAGACTTTTGTCCAGTTAGTTTCATCTATTTTGTGGCCAAGTTCTTTCTCCCATCTTAATTTGGAATTTTTTGTATCTTTTTCCGAGTCATCCTCTAGGCGATGTACAAATTTTAAAAGAATAAAAAGATAAAACCATTTTTTAAAATCTTTTATTATTTAAAGCAATTAGGACCATCCAATGGTTATCGCAGTTTTGTCTGTCTCGTATACATTCTACCTGGTCGATGCATACCATGAAGTCTGTTAGCAAGAGTATCAGTTAACATTTTGACAATTATATTCATCAAAGAAATAGGCTGAAAATTTGCACACTGAGTTATGGTCTTTCCCAGCTTTTGGGATCACAGCGATACGAGTATCATATAATGATGATGGCAATGAGCCAGACTAAAAAAATCTCATTATGCAATTGTTAAAGTTTTGGGAAAGCCCTCATCTTTGGGAAATACCCTGTGCACAATGTGGTCCTTAGCCTAAACTCCAAATCACTTAATGTTAATGTTAGAGTGATGCATATAGAAAATAATCCAGAGAGGGTACCCGTGATCTACCGCAACAAAGAGGCACTTTAGAAATTTACAGGTTATTTGTAGCATAAAGCTGCCTTTAGTAATGCTTTCGGTGCTTCTAGCTCTTCTACCAGAAGAGCATGCTATGTGTGATCCAAGATTTAAATGTTCTCTGGATGCAATTCTCCACCCTGTGTTATAAAACTAGCAGTTATCTTCTGCTGTAAGAATCTGTGGCTTCAAAGAGTAAGCATTTTTATTATTAAATGCCACCTCTTGTATTCTTTTTCTTGGCAGGAGGACACTGCAGGATGCTTAGAGCAGTCTTTTTCTTAACAATAAAAAAAGACGCTGCACCAAATAGATTCTATCGCAGTACTGAGTAGCATTAAAGTGGGTGGAAATGATATATTTTAATAACTGCTTTCAGGGCTGCAGGAGTGCAAAGCTCTGCAAATCACATCAAACTCGGGTTTTCAAATGAGTAAAGCTCAAAAGCAAGAGATGTGTATAATCATGCCCCCTCCCAAATCCAAATTTTGCAGCAAAAAGAGAGAGAATATTCCACCCATCTCCTCGCTCCTGAAGAGACCGCCTGTCCTGGTGCTGATCTGGCATAGTCCTTCAGAAAGGAAAAAAAAGAATTGAAAAGCACACATTCTCAGTTACATATAAATGCATACTCTGCCACAGACATTAAGCCAAGTGACAGTATTTCTTAAACACTGAACAATTAAACACCCCCATTCTAGATTTACCAGATACTTGACAAGTCCTCCTCCAGAACTAGAAACCTCAGTAGGAATACTGCCCACTTTTCATACTCATTCGTACTCACCTAGATGTTAGTTTAGCATTATAGTTGCTACCCAAAACAGGGAACCATGTGGCTGCTCTTGCCAGAACGAAACAGTTGAGGGGATTTTCAGACACTACAATAACAGAGGCCAGAAGCCCAGCAACTGGACATAAGGAGAGGGTGCACAGCCTGCAATCCTGATAGTTGCTATGTTGTGTCAACATATTTACCATGCACGTACACCCTTAGTACGCCTGCCTATAAAGCCTGAAAAATCCAATAGTCAGCTCATGCACACGGAGGCTGTCCATGTACAGTAAATAGGTGTGTTGCTCTACTCACACAACCATATATATCAGTAGAATCAATAGGTAGTGTGACAGAATGGGTCTGCTCTGGCCTGCAGGCCCTATCCCACCCTGCCCTCCAAGGTTTTTCTCAACACCTGGAGAGGCTTTTCTTTTTCTCTCAGGTAGCCCATCGCCACCACCTGACATGTGTAGCAATTGCCCACTAGGAGGGTCAGGACTCCCAGCTTCTGAGGCCTGGCCTCTGCATCTCCTGCTGCCCAGTGGCTGGTCACCATGGAGACCGTTTACTGCCTTGTGTGCCCTTGGAGGAATAGCCAGTTGCCAATTGTCTGCCTTCCCGCAGCGTCTCTTTTAAAATAGTGTGTCTGAGACTGCTGAGGTTTATGTGGTACAGGGAACCACTCCTGGCATCCAAAGTTATAAAGTATTTATTAAAAAGAAAATGTTCACAAGCACAGCACCAGACTGAGCAAGGGATTCAAAACAAATGGATAAAATGCAAATTCTCTGTCCCGCTCTTTATATATACCCTATCAGATGAAAGACAAGCTTTCTTTGCTTAAGAAATTATAGATCTCTACAGAGTTCCATTACCTTGAAGTTTTCTCCAGCTCTTCAGGGCAGCATATGGATAAAATGGCTGCCTCCTCCAGACCTCTGGCTGCTCTGATGGACCCAGCAAAAAAGAGGCCTCCTCCTTGCTGCAAGGAGTATTTATCATATCTGTTTCTCTATCCACTGACCAGGTCAGGCCAGGTCAGAGAAGTTCTTCCTGAAGTCTTCAGAAATTTCCTTCCTAAAACCTCTCTAACACTTAACACCTCCGAATCTCCTCCCTGCTTGAAAGGTCAGGGGAAGCCTAGACCCTCCTATCATCTCTAGCTAGACCTCTTAGCATTTGTTAGGAGGTAGCTGAGGTGAGCCTGGAAGGCCATCCACTGACTTCCTCCTCCTTTGTAGAAACACATTTCCCTAGAGCCAAGAAACCATTGAGATCTGGGATGGCACAAATGCTGTTTCCATAAGTGCCGGGGTGAGCCCTAACATTGTGTCTCTTGCACTGAAAACAATTCAGACCTCATGTGAGCAAGGATTTCATCAGGAAAATATCCAGGATTTCTCTATACTAAAATATTTATAACCAAGGGAGTTAGCGAATATTCTCTTTTCAGGAAAGGTATACCCATAGCTACAGACATAAATGATGCAGATTTGGTGACACAGGTTAGTTGTAATAGTTGTAGATCTCCAACTATCACCTGGAGGTTGTCAACCCTGACTTCTTGCCGTCCCCAGACCCTTCTGTTTTCCTGAGGGTTTAACTGCTAAAAGTCAGCTTTTGAAACAGGCAGCTATGAGAAGTCTAAATAAACCGGACACACCAGGATCACACAGACATGACAAAAGCCTGAATCCAGATCTAGACTTTCCCACAGATCAGAGGAATGCAGATCCCAGTTATGTTTAACCTTCAGAAACTGCTGATCCCCCGGGGAGCCATTTCAGATTCCTCTTCCTCTGTGGGAAGAGGAGGAGGAGGAGGATGATGATGATGATGATGATGATGATGATGATGATGATGATGATGATGATGATGATGATGATGATGATGATGAACCACCCTGCACCAAAGGGCTCAGGGCGGTGTACAACACTCAGTAAATATTACTTTATCAATTACATAATATTACTTAATCAATAATAATGAAATACAATTCAGGACCAAAAGTGCTCTTGGATATATCCGTGGTTAAATTTCCCACCCCACATAAAGATTTATTATGATTAATTGTCTTTATTAGAACTGTATCAACACAGAGACGGTCTATAAGTACAGGTAAGGGGCATTCCAGATACACAGTGACGGGATTGTAAAAACGGAGGGATCCCCCAGAGGGGCCCAGCAAAACTTCCCTCCTCATGCACGGGCACGTATGCACCAGAGCACTGAAACTCTATGGCGTGGGGCCTACGGGTGCCACAGCAGCCACCAGGTGGTTTTGGAGAGGGGGGGCTTTTTCCCCATCCCCCTGCAGGGAAGGGCCAGGCTAGATGCCTGCAAAACGAAGGCTGATACTGTCAGGTGAAGGCTGCTGACTAGCTCAAAATGGACGCTTGTTTTGTGTGTATGCAGGAGGCTGTTCCTAAAAGGCATCCCGTTGAGCGGACCTTCTGCCTGAAATGTTGAAGAGCTACTGTCCGAGTGATCCATGACTTCACTTGCCAACCTTTTGTGGCTGGCTCCACCTTCGGGGGCAGCCATCTTGTAGTTGTGCCCGCCCACCCTGCGTCCGAATCCCCAAGGTGACCGCAGGCTCCAAAAGGTTGGGGACCAATGGGAGCCAGTCCCTGACACATTTGCTTGACTTGCTGAAATCCTTAGTCTCGTGCTGTAATGTCACATCCCGCTCCATGAGTACGGGATGCCATCTTTCATCAACCTATTCTGAAGACTCTTATGGGAAATTTTTAAAAAATCAGTGTGCTAGTGCCTAATAATATACTAGTGCCTGAGAATATACTGGGAGGTGTAAGAGGTAGACGTTAACTTTCCGTATTCGTTACAAAAATATTTGATTATGAAATGAAACACATCAAAAGCCTGCTGGGGGGGGGGAGAATACTTCAGATCTGAGTCAGCCACTTTCCAGGAGCCCCACAGGACCCAAAGGAAACACCTCATCCTCACACCGGCTGGGAATAGACGGCAGACCTTGATTGACATTTTATTCCGTTGAGGATCTGCTTTGAATCACTGGGAAATATCTGTTGAGAAGTAGGCAGGAAACTATGGGAGCCGACCTAGAGATGACAGCGGCTCGCACTTAGGCATTCACGGGATGCCTCACCGTGTCTCCTCGAGGGCTTCAAACCCCTCTTTCGAACGCTGATTGGCTGGCTAGCTCATCCCTCCATCCGTACGAGAAACCCACGTTCACGCCAGTGAAGAGAGAACTTTCCAGATGTCCTCCTCTGCATCCCAAGCCAGGTTGTTTATCAAATCCAACTCAATGTACAGGGGTGGTTCGGCCATTTTGGCCGCTGCGGGAAAGGGCCACCAGGCTGCTGTGGGGAGGGGGGATGCCTCTTTTTGAGCCCCGGCCTCCTTGGCTGCAACCACCAGCCAGCCTTCCCTTCACAGGGGGGGGGGGTACGAAGGGGGAAGAGCATGGCAAGGGGAGGAAGGGGCCAGGGCTTTCAAGGCTGCTTGATCTTACCAGTAGAAAAAGAGCAACCATCCAGGAGCGCCTTCAAGACGCACAAAATATGTGGCAGGTTATGAGCCTTTGCGAGTCACTGGCTCACTTTCTGAAGGAGTGAGCGTTGACTCACGAAAGCTCCTCCCCTGCCACACATCTTATGAGTCTTGAAGGTGCTCCTGGGCTCTGGCTCTTTTTCTCCCGCTACAGACAGACTGACACGGCGACCCATCTTGGTCTTACCAGTTGGCCTCTGTCGGTGCAGAACACTGGGAACCTGGCCTCAGCTCCACAGGTAAATATTACAAAACCCCAAGAACATCCAGGATTTCTAACATTTCTAACAAGAAGCCGCCAAATGTAGTGTGAGTCCTCAGGGACAAGCCCCATTCCATCCGACAGGATTGGTACTTCAGGAAACACGGAAGAAGGCTGTTGGTACACACCAGTCCCTCGCCTAGTCACTTGGTCCTGGAGAATAAGTACATGAGTACTAAGAAGTACAAACAAGTACAAGCATGGACGGCTTCAAAAGGGAATTAAATAAGCATCTGGAGCAGAGGTCCATCAGTGGTATTAGCCACAAGGTATAGATAGGGACTCTGGGGCAAGTGATGCTCTGTCATCTTGGTGCTTGGGGGTGTCAACAGTGGGAGGGCTTCTAATGTCCTGGCCCCACTGGTGGACCTCCTGATGGCACTGGTATTTCTGGCCACTGTGTGATACAGAGTGTTGGACTGGATGGGCCTTTGGCCTGATCCAACATTGGCGTCATAAGGACTTCCTCTGACAACCCTGCAAGGAAGTTTCTAGGAACTGCAAAAAAAAAAAGTTTTTCCTCAGCTTGTTGATGTATCATAACGGACTAATGTGTGTGCTAGAACAAATTTAGAATCCAGTGGCACCTTTAAGACCAACAAAGGTGCTGGGAGTCGGGTTAATAAAATTTGGGGAGGGTTAATAACCCTGCTAACCTAGCAGTTCGAAAGCAAGAAATTGCAAGTAGATAAATAGGTACCACTTTGGTGGGAAGGTAACAGCATTCCGTGCGCCTTGGTGTTTAGTCATGCCAGCCACATGACCACGGAAACGTCTTCGGACAGCGCTGGCTCTTCGGCTCTGAAACGGAGATGAGTCGGACTCGACTGGCTTTCGAGCAAGGGAACCTTTACCTTTACTTTTTAATAACTTTCATGGGCTGATTTACAAGGTCAAAAATAGCAATGTTCCTCTTTGCGTAGCTGCGAGACTGTAACCCATGAACAAATTATTTTTCGTAACAGAATACGCAGAGAACGTTCACTTTCGGGGGGGGGGGATCTCAAATCTCCTTGCTCAGAGAACTTCCAGAAAGGAAAGTTTCCCCTTCCTAGTTTCAGGTCCAAAAAGGATCTGAACGGAAGTACAAGACATGCATTTTGTAGATTTTGGAATAAGAGGACTGCTTTCCTGCACTTTCCCTTGAACCCCTGTCACTGCCGTGCCTCATAATTTAAGACCCTGATTACTTAGATTAAATTGGAATGCTGTGTTTATAGGCATATGGAGAAATGCTAAACAAAAACAAATCTGTATGAAAGCCCTTGGATTCCAGAGAGCACTGAAACAGGCCCTGGGTTTGACTCCACCATAAAGCAAAGGGAACAGCTTTGAACACTCAGAAACAGCTTGGCTGCCTCAAATTGACTGAATATGAGCTTGTGGAAGTGGAATGCTCCAGACATGTGCTAAATATTTACTTTTCCCTGCAAGATATCTGCACGTCTTTTATTGTAGTACAACCAATAGAGTGATTGCTCCTAGATTTGAGGTGTTACCTGTCTGGGGATAAATGTGCTATTTTGGGGGGGAGCACATTCTGATGGCATCAGAAGACATGAGGCTGAGAATCTTTTTAAAACGTTCTGCAGAAGCAGTTAATATGTTCTGAAGAACCAAGTGATAAAGCATTTCCCGGACTGGAATGCTCTAAATTGCAGGGGGGAGGCACATTGTTATTCACAGGGATATCTTAAGAGTATTTCCCTGGAAGTAAGCGCCACTGAACTGACCTGAGCAGGATCGAAGGTTGCCAGATACACACCCCCCGGTGGAGGCGGGTGTCCCCTGCCACCAGACCCTGACCCCGGCCAGTCTTTGTATCTGGCAATGTGGTAATGTCACTTCCAATATGCACTGGAAGTGACATCATCACATTAGTCAGGGGTCATTTTGTAGAAAAAGAGCTAGGGGGACTCATTAGCATAACTCATTAGCATATGCAACACCCCCTGACATTAGGGGCCTGGTGGTGGACCTGCAAGGCTAGCAGGAGTGTGAGGAAGCCCCGCCAAGGCCCTCCTTGGCCCCAGGCAGGCAGGGGTGGGGAGAGGCGGGGAGGAAGCAACTTACCCTCCCTCTTCTCCTGCCTCCTCCTGGCTGAATGAGGGCTGGAAGCGGGGCGGCCAGAAGCAGGGGGCGGGGCTTTGTCGTGCCTTGCCCCCTGCACCTCACCCGGGGGAACTGCATTCCCCCGCGTTCCCCCCCCGAAATGACCTCTGACATTATTGATGTTTGTGCGACTCTCTGGCATTTGGGCAAAAACTCTATGGCAGAAGCCATTTTTACCATAGAGGTTTTTGCCCAAATACCAGAGTGTCACTCTGATGTCGCAACATGATGATGTCACCTCTGGTACAAGTCGGACGTGATGCAGCTATGTTGCCAGCAACATCGCCTGGGCCTCCCTGCCACTCCTGGTGAGCCCCACATCCCCCACCAGTTGCCAGGAGGGACCTGGCAACCCTCGTAGGATCCTAAGTAGATCTGCTTAGGATGGCATTGTCAGTCACCTACACAACTGTTTAATGCACAGCAATCCCTGGCCTATGTTAGTGGAAGCTTTAGCATTCTCACAAAAATACGATCCCCAGGTTTCCCCAAAGGAAGCAATGGCTATGAATCCTTCTCCATATGGCTTTTACCTGTAATCCTTCCTGTCCACACTAGGGATTTATTTCTGAACAGACATGTAGACGCTCGACCTATAAGCTTGACAGTCCCCACTGGTGGACCTCCTGATGGCACTGGTATTTCTGGCCACTGTGTGATACAGAGTGTTGGACTGGATGGCCCTTTGGCCTGATCCAACATTGGCGTCTCTTATGTTCTTATGTTCTTACTAATAGCCAAGTGTCCCCAGTGCATGTGGATACTTATTTCCACAAACTGGAGGCACATAGAGGCTCAACAGAAATCCCTGCACACCTGAGGCATTACTTAGGTGTGCAGAAAAATCTGACACGTTATAAAAAAAATATATGGGGATACTTAAGTCCCCCCAAAACTGAAACTGTATTCTTGCACATGCATGGAGAATGGACTTGCCGTTTGGAATTGTGGTGGCGCTTGCTGCTGGCAGCTGCGTGGGAGCCGGGGGAGCCCTGGTGGG
>NW_015166595.1:54588-57638 GCF_001447785.1 Gekko japonicus | reverse complement strand
GACTGAATTCTGGGTTACAGCAAATTTAGGGTCCAGCGGGGCACCTTTCAAACCAGCAAAGGTTTATTGACCAGGCTTTCAACTCGGAGCCGCCCCCACTATTACCATCAACGAGCCCGGCACTTAGCTCTAACATCTGGCTCATTCCATTGAGTGACTCAGGACGACACTGAGCTGGAACTCAGCTGTTGGAGACATCTGTAGTACGCTACTGTAAGGATAACCAATAGCACCTTATGGTTTTATTTGTTTAGTACTGTTTTATATGTTTTATATGGTTTTATTGGCAACTGGTGCCACTACTGTAAGCCACCCTGAGCCCGCTTGCCGGGAAGGCAGGGTATAAATTGAATAAATACATGAATAAACAGAGCAGACCTGCTTATGATTGCTTTTGTAGTGACCTATACGGCTGAGCTGGATTATTTAAACATAAGTATATCCATTCCAAGTCCAACTTTTAATTTTTACACAACATTGGCTCTCTTTTCTTTTTTTAAGAAAAAAATTATTGCATTAATTAAGCTTTTCCACTATTTGGAAAAAAAGTTATGCCATTTTCCTGCATAAAGTGGAATAATTACCAAAAAAATGCCTCTAAAAAGAAAAGCCCTCTACTTCTTGGGCCCCACGGCTGCTTAGCCTTCAGTCTCTTGTCGCACACAGCACCCAGGATATGTGATTATCTTAGTGGCTATTACATTGATGGGTGCTATAGAATCGTGCATCCTAGAGGTTCTCTTCCGGAGCTCCGTACCTGAGAGCTCCCCCCCGACTAGAGCCCTGAAGGTATGAGCTTTTCTGTGCAAGGCACACTTTTATCATATACCTAGAATGGCAAAAAAAAGGTTCGAACTTGTAGCCAGAGAATGAACAACAAATTAGCACGCAGCATAACCATTTATACACCTTTAACCATCACGTCACATGTACCGTCTCATTTTTGTTCTGTAATGTCAAGCTCAAATTATCCATTTGTGCTAATTCTAATATCTTCAATGTTAATTCTTCTCTAGAGGGTATTATCTCAGATTTCCAATTTTTTGCCAGCATTAGTCGAGCAGCCGTTTTTATATAAACCAGTAAATATGATTCTTGAACATTATATCCATCGGGGATTATATTTAACAGATATATTTCTGGTTTTAGAAGTAAATTCTTTCCTAAAATTTCTTGAATTACCCTTCGCACCATTTTCCAATAACCTTGTATTTTACTACATTTCCACCAGCTTGTGTTGACATGTAGCCCCTAAACAGACTGATGCCCAGAAATCAGAGGGCGAGGTTATACCATTCTCAACAGATTTTTAAAGAACCAGAATGAGAAGGTTTCCTTTCCTGGAGGACCAACCAGGCATAACCTAAAAAAGCTTGATATGCAATATAGCACAATGACATTAATCCTGAACTGCAAACTAAACAAGGATGCGCCATCTTATTAACTGGGGCAATCCTTCGGGGTCTTTTGACCAGGGTCGGTGATGTAGCTCATCCCTTTTGAACTCTTTCTGCCTTTTGATATGTTTTCCTCTCTCTCTCTGTCTCCATAGCCACGTGAGTAAAGGTATCTTTCTACAGTCGGAGGCAACCCAAGGGAAGGGGAAGGAGATAGAAGAGGAGTAACCAGAAGGACCTGGAATTTGCAAGAGATCAAGGAAAGGTCCACATCCCACCCAAACAGGGAGTGCTGCTGAATTTTGGGAAAGAGCTGGGCTAGAGATCTTGGCTCAGGACACAATGACTGCAGATGTACGAAGCCGACACTTCCGCCAGTTCCGCTACCATGAGGCCGATGGGCCCCGAGAGGTCTGCAGCCGGCTCCATGGACTTTGCAGCCACTGGCTGGAGCCGGAGAGGCACACCAAGAAGCAGATGCTGGACCTGGTGATCCTGGAGCAGTTCCTGACCATCCTGCCCCAGGAAATGCAGGGCTGGGTCAGAGGATGTGGGCCGGAGACCAGTTCCCAGGCGGTGGCCCTGGCCGAAGGCTTCCTCCTGAGTCAGGCAGAGGAGAAGCGGCAGGCAGAACAGGTGAGGGGGGTTTCCTCATTCAGTTCCAGCAATGCCATTATGCTAAGGCTTCCGGGCCAGATATTTCTGCCGCTAGAGAAGTCACACGGCTGGGAAGAAAACCCAGACCTGATTTCTTGTCCCTGTGGTTGAACCAACTAAGACAGTTGATGCAGGGCTGAGGAGTGGGGTAGGATCCATCTCCTCAACCTGTTCCGTTCCTTCTCTTGCCCATCTCCTTTTCTGTGATTGCAGATGTGGGGACCGGCGGTGAAGATGGAAGCAACGTTCTCTGAGGAGGAAGGGTCTCCTTTGGAGGAAGGGCAGAGAGCCCGGCCCCAGGAGCGTGCCCAAGATGGCCTCTCATGTGGTAAGGCTGTTCTGCGGCCAGATGGGATAGGGGCACACAGTCAAGTTGTTGGGTAGAAGGTTTGGGGCGGGAGAAAAAGGAGATACTTCTGCACACGACATTGAATTAAGTTCTGGGATTCAATGCTACAGCGCATAGTGACGGCCACTCCCTTGAAAGGTGATCAGACATATTCCTGGAAGGCGATTCCATTCCATTCAGCCTTTTACCACCTTCGGCTGATTCGGCAGTTGGTTCCCTTCCTCGACCATGACGACCTGGCAACAGTGATCCATGCGATGGTTACCTCGAGACTAGACTACTGTAACACTCTCTACATGGGGCTGCCCTTGACGCAGATCCGGAAGCTGCAGCTAGTGTAGAATGCTGCAGCCAGTCTGTTGGTGGGCCTCCCTCGTTGGGAGCACATCCAGCCTGTGCTGAGGTCACTGCACTGGCTGCCAATAGCATACCGAATTCGCTTCAAGGTGCTGGTACTTACCTTAAAAGCCCTATATGGCCAGGGTCCGGCATATCTGAGGGACCACCTTTCCCCATATATACCCCAGAGAGCACTACAGTCAGGGTCACAACATCGATTAATTATTCCAGGCCCCAAGGATGCCAGGCTCGCGGCCACTAGGGATAGGGCCTTTTCAGTGGCGGCTCCTTACCGGTGGAATGAGCTC
>NW_015166595.1:36208-51717 GCF_001447785.1 Gekko japonicus | reverse complement strand
ATATAAAGACCAGATGTTGTATCCTGAAATGATAAAAATAGAGGGGGGGAAGGGAAAAAGAAACTCAAATTATAATTTCAAATGTATACCAAATCCTTATTAATGTCAACAAATGATTTTTTCAAACTAGAATTACCTTACATGTTTGTGACTGTGTTACTGCTATTAATGATGGGCCATAGGTATAGCCATATCTATTCCAATTATTCTAAATAAAAACCATGAAATGAAATAGTGAAATTATTATTAATAATGGTTCCAATTGTATATTCAAAGTAGCCTAATAGCCATGAAAAATTAAATTAACCAACAAACCTGGTAAATGAGATTTCATAAGTCTGAATGTGTGTCACTCCGTTATAGGCTGCTGTATTGGCATATATATATACTATGTTGTAATAGTGACCACTGAGGAAGGCCCTGTGAAGCCAAAATGCGTTTGGTCTTCAGTTGGAAAGTGTTGACCCATCATGTGTATTCATATTTGATATGCTTTTATTAGGCTGATACTTGAAAAAATTTTTTAACTCGAATATATTTTAATATGTGTACGCCCTAATAAATTTTGTACTTTTATAACTCCCTTTGCCCATGCCAACTTCTGCATCTTCTGCCCTCCCCGACTGCCCCCTTCCAGTGTGCCTTCTCTGCCTGGCATGAACTCTGAGGAGGGGTAGCGGTTAAGTTTGGTGTGGTGGTTAAGTGCGCAGACTCTAATCTGGGAGGCCCGGGTTTGATTCCCCACTCCTCCACTTGCACCTGGCTGGGTGACCTTGGGCAAGTCACAGTTCTATTAGAGCTGTTCTCTCAAGGGCAGTTCTCGGGAGAGCTCTCTCAGCCCTCACAGGGTGTCTGTTGTGGGGAGGGGAAGGGAAAGGAGTTTGTAAGCTGCTCTGAGACTTCGAGTGAAGGGCGGGGTATAAATCCAATCTCCTCCTCTTCTTCTTCTTCTTCTTCTTCTTCTTCCAGGGTCCCTTTTCCTTTGAGGAGGTGGCCGTGTATTTCACCGAGGCAGAGTGGGCCCTGCTGGATCCGGGACAAAGAACTCTCTACAGGGAAGTCATGCTGGAGAACTATCGGAGTGTGGCCTCTCTGGGTAAGGATCTTTCTTAGGCGCCAAAGATGTGAACTGCTGCCATTCGGATGAGGCACGAATCAAAACACTGAACACGAGTACATCGTTTTCAGGCCTGCCCCACTAATTGTCCCCTATTGGGAGTCTTGAGGAGTTGGGGTGGCAGTAAATGACATTCAGCATGGACTGGGAAAGTGACGCAAGCAGGGCTCCCTCTAAGCGGTGGAGTCTTGTGAGCAACATTTCTACTCTGTGTTGAGCTGCCAGCATTTAAGTTGTGAGCGAGCGGTTTGGCTCCTGCATTCCACTTGCCACTGCTGGATCACCCTGGGGAAGCCATAGTTCTGTCAGAGCTGTCCTTGAAAGGACAGTTCTTGAAAGAGCTCTCTCAGGCCCACCTACCTCACAGGGTGTCTGTTGTGGGGAGGGGAAAGGAAAGGAGTTTGTAAGCCGCTCTGAGACAGCTATTGAAGGGCAGGGTATAAATCCAACCTGTTCTCTTCTTCTTCTTCTGCATGTGGGGGTACAGAGAATTCTCTTCTGGGGCCTGCTTGCGTCCAGCGCCACTGCCATATTCGCACCCCGTCATGTGGCAGCTGTGTTTTGGCCCGGGGGGGGGCGTTATTTGGCAGTATGAGAGGCAGTTTGGTGTAGTGGTTAGGAGCGCAGACTCTAATCTGGGAGAACTGGGTTTGATTCCCCGTTCCTCCGCATGCAGCTGCTGGGTGACCTTGGACAAGTCACAGTTCTCTCAGAGCTGTCCTCTCAAGGGCAGTTCTCAAGAGAGCTCTCTCAGGCCCACCTACCTCACAGGGTGTCTGTTGTGGGGAGGGGAAGGGAAAAGGAGTTTGTAAGCCGCTCTGAGACACCTTTGGGTAGTGAAGGGCAGGGTATAAATCCAATCTCCTCCTCCTCCTCTTCCACACATCAGGGGCCTAGTCCTTTTACCAACCACACAACTCAATGGCCGGGAGGGCAGTGCTGGTGTTCTCCAGTGATAATGGTCACTATGTGGCCTGGAGCCTCTGCCACATGCATGGCCTTGTGTGCGCGATGCCTGCTCCCCCATTAGATGATCCGCCATCCTTCTGCCTGGGGTGGCTACCGCTGCATGGGGGTGATGCAGCTTGCCGACGATCCCTGGTTTGAGCCCCCAGCATTCCCCTGCCATGGATCACCTGACAGCTTTGGCCGAAGGTGTCACTGCCACACAGACATCTATTGGGTGTTGTAAATAAGAAGCGGGAGACTGACCAGTTATGAAGGTGCACAGAGAGTTTATATAGTTATAAAGGTGAATAGATACAGACATATTGACAGGCTATTGAACAGCATGCCGTGCCTTAGTCTCTGAGAACTGAGTCCCCCTCCAGCTTACTAAGCTGATAGCTATTAGGCTAAACCCCAGCCAATCTCTAACAAGGTGATGTAATCACTAGCTCTAACAAGCCCAGAAAGAGCAACACCTGCTAGAAAACACCTGGCTGTAATTACATGATGACTAGCATGACAGCTAGGTCTGACAAACAGATCAAACTGATCTATAGTGACTGCTTGCTACCTCTATCACTCTGACATATATCTCAATAACATCTTGGGCTTATTGGGCTTTGCTTGGCCTGGGTCTTCCCATGCACGTGGCCTCAGATCTCGGCCCCTGGCCCCCTGCATCCACAGGTTCAACTTGTCTCCCCAGTCCCCTTCCATGGTTGCTTGGGGGCTCAGGGGAGTTGCAACACTTGGAACATAGGAACATAAGAGAAGCCAAAGTTGGATCAGGCCAAAGGCCCATCCAGTCCAACACTCTGTGTCACACAGTGGCCAGAAATGCCAGGTGTCATCAGGAGCTCCAGCAGTGGGGCCAGGACATTAGAAGCCCTCCCACTGTTGACCCCCCCAAGCACCAAGAAGACAGAGCATCACTTGCCTCGGAGTCCCTATCTATACCTTGTTGTGGCTAATAGCCACCGATGAACCTCTGCTCCATATGCTTATCTAAGCCGTCCATGTTTGTAGCCGCTACCACTTCCTGTGGCAGTGAATTCCATGTGTTAATCACTCTTTGGGGGAAGAAGTACTCCCTTTTATCCGTTCTAACCCGACTGCTCAGCAATTTCAATGAGTGCACATTTTGTACTAGCTGTGGCTTCCGGATCAGATACAAGGGTAGCCCATGTAAAGTGAGATACAGTAGTCCAGTCTGGAAGTGACTGTTGTGTGGATCACTGTAGCCAAGTTGCAAGTGGAAAGGTAAGGGACTAGTTGCTGAACCTGCCAAAAATGAAAAAGGCTGACTGGGCAACTGCTGTGACCCGGGCCTCGATTGATAGGGAGGCATCCAGTATCACTCCTAGGCTCCGAACCCTGGGCACCTTCGAACCCTGGGCGCCGGTGTTAAGATAAGGAAGAAATTGCTAGGGCTGGCCTGGTGCTCATTGTCTTGGTTATTTGGGTCCTTATTCAGGCCAGATTATCAGGAAGGGAGCCCCGTAGGTCCTTGGGGAAAAGGCCCTTCGGTTGACCTCCACCAGATATGGCACTCACATGATTAATGGAGGAGTTGCATGATTAATGGGGAAGTGGGGAGTTACTTAAGAACAGGCTGAACGAGGGGAAATGGTCATCAACACTTGTCTTCAGTCGTCAGCTAGATATCTTTTCCCCACAACAACTGGTATCTTTTCCACAAACTATAGGGGTACCCTTTAAATTGTGAGGTTAACTTGGTAAGGTCTTGGCTTCTCCCTCTCCCTCAGCAAACATGTTTGGGGGGGGGATTTCTGCCAAAGGACATGGCACACCATGAATGAGGAGTGCCCGACTGGCAGCCATGGAGACAGGACCTCTTCCTTGATTCCAGCAGCAGATGTAGAGAAGACCCTTGGGGAATTCCAGGGGTTCTCTTTGGAAAAAGCCAAGAATGAAGAGGCTGAAGGAAACTACACAGACAGGCGGGAAGCCACTCTTAACATGTATATTATTGTACATTTCGATGTACAGCAGAAACCAGCCCCTGAAACACTTACAATCAGTGTTCCCTCTAAGCTGAGTTAGCGTGAGCTAGCTCACAGTTTTTTAGACTCCAGCTCACAGATTTTTGTTTTAGCTCAGGAAGGGATGGCTCCAGAGTAAACTTATTTATGCAGAAGCCAAATCGCTCGCTCACAACTTTAATGCCAGTAGCTCACAAAGTAGAACTCTGGCTCACAAGACTTCACAGCTTAGAGGGAGCATTGCTTACAGTGTGGATGGAATTTCAAGTGCAAACCAGACCTCCTTCTGTGAGTGCTAACAAGATCTCTCTCTCTTTACTCCAACAGAAGGTGATCAGAGGAATGAGGAGGTTGAGGAGTTGCATTGTCTGTCACCAGATGACATCAAGAATGAAGACTTGAGAGGAAACTTCAGGAATCAAGGCAGACCCAAGAGGCAGAAGGGAAGCCATATAGCCGAGAAGGGGGATCAACCCATTCCTTGCCAGGGGGGAGATTTCTGTGAAGTAATTCACATGGTGGGAGAAACATACGAGTGTTTGGAATGTGGAATGAACTTCTCCGATCAAACTCAATATAATATCCATCTGCGAATGCATAGTGGAAAGAATACCTATCAATGTCTGGAATGTGGAAAGAGCTTCCTTTGCAGAGCAGAGCTCCTTAAACATCAACAAATAGGCGCAGGAAAGAAGCATAGCTGTTCAAACTGCGGTGAGAGTTTCTCACAGAAATCAGACCTTATTAAACATCAAAGCATTCATTCAGGTGAGAAGCCATTGATCTCTTCAGAGAGTGAAATGATATCCTCTGAGGGAAGACAGGGAAATCTACACTTCCCAAGGAACATTATAATGAAGGCATGTAAATGCTTTCAGTGCGGAAGGTACTTTAAATTCAGAACACAGCTCCTTGTGCACCGAAGAATGCACACAGGGGAGAAAGCTTTTGAATGCTCAGAGTGTGGGAAGAGGTTCAGTGAGAGTGGCGCTCTTCAACAACATCAAAGAAATCACGTAGGGGAGAAACCTTTCGAATGCTCAGAGGGTGGAAAGAAATTCAGTGGGGCTGGCCATCTTCAACAACATCAGAGAGTCCACAGAGAAGATAAACCTTTTGAGTGCTCAGAGTGTGGAAAGAGATTCAGTCAGAGTGGCAAACTTCAACTGCATCAAAGAATCCATACAGGGGAGAAACCTTTTGAATGCTCGGAATGTGGAAAGAAATTCAATCAGAGTAACAATCTTCTACAGCATCAAAGAACTCACACAGGGGAGAAACCTTTTGAATGTTCAGAGTGCAGAAAGAGATTCAGTCACAAATGTAGTCTTGCAAATCACCTAAGAATCCATACAGGAGAGAAACCTTTTGAATGTGCTGAGTGTGGAAAGCAATTCTGTTACAGTAGCAATTTTCTACAGCATCTAAGAACCCATACAAAGGAGAAACCGTTTGAATGCTCAGAGTGTGGAAAGACATTCAATAAGAACAGCCATCTTCAAGAACATCAAAGAACCCACACAGGTGAGAAACCTTTTGAATGCTCAGAGTGTGGAAACAGATTCAATCACAAATTTAGTCTTCAGCGGCACCTTAGAATCCACACAGGGGAGAAACCTTTTGAATGCTCAGAGTGTGGAAAGAGGTTCAGGTTGAGTGAAAGTTTTCAACAGCATCTTAGAACACACACAGGGGAAAAACCATTTGAATGCTCAGAGTGTGGAAAGAAATTCAGTCAGAGTAGCAATCTCCTACTGCATCAAAGAACCCACACAGGGGAGAAACCTTTTGAATGCTCAGAGTGTGGAAAGAGATTCAGTCACAAACGTAGGCTTACAAAGCACCTAAAAATGCACACAGGGGAGAAACCTTTTGCATGTTCTGAGTGTGGAAAGCGATTTTGTGACAGTAGCAATCTTCAACGACACTTAAGAACCCACACAAAGGAGAAACCATATGAATGCTCAGAGTGTGGAAAGAAATTCAGTCAGAGCAGCCATCTTCAGAAGCACTTAAAGACCCACACAGGGGAGAAACCTTTTGAATGCTCAAGCATGTGGGAAGCAATTCAGGTTGAGTAGCCATCTTCCCAAGCATTTGAGAATTCACACCGGGGAGAAACCTTTTGAGTGCTCAGAGAGTGGGAAGAGATTCAGTCAGAATGACAATCTTCAACTGAGTCTGGAAACACCTTCAAATGGAGCATCACTTTTCAACAGGATCTAAGAACCCACACCAAGGGGGGGGGGGAATTAATGCACGGAGTGTGAAAAGAAATCCATTCAGAGACGTGATCTTCAAAAGCATCTACGAACTCATACGGGGAGAATCCTTCTACATGCTCAGAGTGTGGCAAGAGATTCACCTAGCCTGACCATTTTCAACGGCATTGAAGACCTCACACAATGAGAAACCATATAACTGCTTAGCTTGTGAAAGGAACTTTAATCTTATTTCACACAAAAAAGAAAACCACAAACCATAAAATGGGTTGAAACCATGTAAATTCTGGTAAAGTGCTTGTATCTGCCCAGAATCCTTACTCTATTCTAGAAGAAACTATAGAAAGATTCCAACTGAGCACAAAGCTCAAACAGATCTCATGGGGAAGAAAGAAAATATGTGTAGTGCCAGTTTCGTGTAGTGGTTAAGTGTGCGGACTCTAATCTGGGAGAACCGGGTTTGATTCCCCACTCCTCCACTTGCACCTGCTGATGTGACCTTGGGTCAGTCACAAGCTCTGGCACAGCTGTCCTTGAAAAAGAGCAGTTTGTGTCAGAGTTCTCTCAGCCCCACCCACCTCACAGGGTGTCTGTTGTGGGGAGGGGGGAGGGAAAGGAGTTTGTAAGCCGCTCTGAGACTCCAAGTGAAGAGCGGGGTATAAATCCAATCTCCTCTTCTCTTCTTCGTCGTCTTCTACTGTAAGGAGGTTCAGGACCAGCCCATATCTCCTTAAGCATTGAAGAATCCACACAGGGGAGGATCCTCATAAATACTCACTGTGTAGCAAGACCCTGAGGCAGAGATCCAACCTTCCTGTATCTCAGGTAATTCACACAACGGCGAACCTTTCCCCTAGTGGGATCTGATGAGACTTTTCTTCGAACGCCCAGGTGACTGGAGGCTCAGATACACTCCAAAAGTAGTTACGCAAAGCAGGGCCTTTTTAGTGGCTGCCCTTCTTCAGTCTTATCTGCCAAGCTAACTCCTTCTAATATCTGCAAAACTGGCAGATGATAACCGTATCCATTAACTGATGCAGGCCTTGCTGAAATTGTTAACATGCTGATTGCTTAGCCTGAAATGAGTTCACATCCAGTGCTATTGACTTCACAATGCATTTCTGTCCGTGTGGGTTTCTTATTTCTAAGATCCTTCTGTAAATGAATATATAAAATACAGAATATGGAACTCTACTGTAGCCACTGTTTCTTGGGCCCACATCGTTGGGCCCTAGCAGCTGCTGTGGAGGCTGCCCCAATCTGACAGGAGTGGGTTCAAACTGAAAGTGACCTAGGTCCAATACCGCCCAATGCACTCCCAGGAACTGTCCCCAATTGAAATTTTCCCCAAGGGGAAAGCAGCTTTGAGCAGTAACAATGAGGAAATTCAGACAGACAATATAATCCGGAAGAGGAACAGTTCCCAAACGGTTTCTGGTCTGTCATTTCAGACAGAACTGTTTAAGAACCGGTTCCCTACCGGAATATATTTGTAATTTCAGACACAAATGCTTCTGTCCCGTTTAGGAGACGGGGCTGAAGCATTTTACCTGTCAACCGCTTCCAAGTAGTCTTCAGTTTATTCTCCTGGTTCCGATGTGCTTTTTCCCGCCGTTTTTCGCTTGTGCGGGCGATATCCGGCTTTTTTTTTTAACATTCGCTTTATAGCGCTATAACGCAACAGCATTATATCAACCCCATTGAAATCCCTGGAGTGTTTTGTTATAGTGCTATAGCGCTCTAAAGCGAATGTTTTTTTAAAAAAGCCGGAGATAGCCCACATGGGCGAAAAATGGCAGGGAAAAAGCAGTGCAGTCTGAAATGGCAAACCGCTTCAGATCCAGCTCTTTACCGGAAGGGGAAAGCCATGTGTGAAATGGCAGCCCTAGACCAGTTTACTCCACAACGGCTCAAAAACGGGTTAAAAAGGGTAATGTGAAATTCCTAATTGTTTTATCCCTGATTAATCTCATCAATGCCTTGTTAAGAGGGACCCCGCGCATTAGCAAGCCCTCTGGACACACTTTTGGGTATAACTAGTCCAGTGCAGCCCCATTTCTGTGTGTCTGCCATGGGTGCCTACTGGCAGCACACCCCCAAACATTGTTTGGGGTCATGTTCCATCTTCACAGTCTCTGCTCCGTGGGCTCCTGATCTCCTGGATAGGTAAAAGTATAATTCCCCCAACATCCTCCTATTAGCCCTGCTCACCTCTGTACTTCAAATACTTATGTGTATGTTTTAAACTGTGTTTTATTTCTGTATGTGTGCATTTTATTAGGATTTTCTTCTTTTTAATAAAAACAACCATTTTAGGTTAAGCAATGGACTGGTTATTGGGAGCTCTATTAGAGGGGAAGATCCCCGTAAACGTAGGTAGGAGATCCTCCGCTAATACACCACCTTTCGCTGAGGCCTGCCATTTAGCTAAATTCCCCTAGAAACTGAGCCCACTCGTGGGGAGGGCGGGGTATAAATATAATGAAATAAATAAATAAGGCAGCGATTCAGCTTCTTAAATCTATGCTGGTAAGGGTAACACCTAGGATAGCCAGGCCAGATCTACAATACCCCCCAGGTGGTGAAAGTAACTGTAGATGTACACTGTACACCATACTGCATTGTTTGGTGCCGTGATTCCCCCACTCCTCCACTTGCACCTGCTGGATGACCTTGGGCAAGCCGTAGTTCTGATAAGAGCTGTTCTTGAAAAAAGCTGTTTCTGCCAGAGCTTTGGGTACTGAAGGGTGGGGTATAAATCCAGTCTCCTCCTCCTTCTCCTTCTCCTCCTTCTCAGGAACAAATCCTATATAGGAATCTCACATTCAATGTTACCTTCAAGTTGACACATTCCTTGATTGACTTTTCTGTTCATCTACTTGGGCAAGGTCTCCTCACTTATTTTCAGCTTGGTGTCATGGGTTAAGTGCACGGACTCTAATCTGGGAGAACCGGGTTTGATTCCCCACTCCTCCACTTGCACCTGCTGGATGACCTTGGGCAAGCCATAGTTCTGATAAGAGCTGTCCTTGAAAAAAAGCGTTTCTGTCAGAGCTTTGGGTAGTGAAGGGTGGGGTATAAATCTAATCTCCTCCTCCTCCTCTTCTTCTCGGGAACAAATCCTATATAGGAATCTCACATTCAATGTTACCTTCAAGTTGACACATTCCTTGACTGACTTTTCTGTTCATCTACTTGGGCAAGGTCTCCTCACTTATTTTCAGTTTGGTGTCGTGGTTAAGTGGGCGGACTCTAATCTGGGAGAACCGGCTCTGTTCCCCCACTCCTCCACTCGCACCTGCTGGATGACCTTGGGCAAGCCACAGTTCTGATAAGAGCTGTCCTTGAAAAAAGAGCCATTTCTGTCAGAGCTTTGGGTAGGGAGCCCAGAAGATATGAAGATATGTTGAAGCTTCCCTTCGGTATCTCTTATACAGTGTCTCCTTACCATCTTTAAAAAAGCACTTCCCCCACCAGACAAATAAGCCCACAAAAATCCTGCGTTGGGTTCAACCGCAGCCCCATCCGAAGACCCTGTGTGGGGCCAGGGCTACCAGAGGGTGTCCAAAGCCTACCCATCAGAGGAGGTGGAAGAAAATTAAAGACTCTGTTGCCAAGTTGTCCAGAGCGTTGCAATGCTCCCTCTAAGCTGAGTTAGCGTGAGCCAGCTCACACTTCTTTAGCCTCCAGCTCACACCTTTTTGTCTCAGCTCAGGAAGGGAGGGTTCCAGAGCAAACTCATGCATGCAGCAGCCAAATCGCTCGCTCATAACATGAATGCCGGCTGCTCAACAAAGTAGGATTTTTGCTCACGAGACTCCGCAGCTTAGAGGGAGCCTGGCTGCTGGGCCCTGAAGGAGAGGGAGGGGCTTTCCCCAGCCAGTGTTCCCTCTAAGCTGAGTTCGCGTGAGCCAGCTCACAGTTTTTTAGCCTCCGGCTCACATTTTTGTCTCAGCTCAGGAAGGGAGGGCTCCAGAGCAAAATAATGCATGCAGCAGCCAAATCGCTCACTCACAACTTTAATGCCAGGAGCTCACAAAGTAGAATTTTTGCTCAAAAGATACCCACAGCTTAGAGGGAATACTGACGCCAGGGAAGCTCATGGAAACACCACCAATGCCCACCAATTGCAGCACCAGGTGTGTTTCCGAATTGTGAAAGAGAACAGGAAAAGGTTTCAGATATGCAACAACGGGGAAAGCTTTGCAACTGGATCCTGGGAAGGTATATTTATAAGTAAGACATTGGGGGGAAATAATTTATTTGCATATGCCACACCCCCTGACATCACCGGAAGGCAACACCAACCGCTCAGCCTCCACTGGACTGTTTTGGATTGCTAGCTATTGGGGGGGGGGGGTATGCGCAGATCTGCCCTCACAGAGGAGGGAGAGCTTGTACCTGAAGGTGGGCCGGGGGGGGGCCTCTGCAACTACCTGGCTGCTTCTTGCTCCTCGTGACCTGACTGAGGGCTGCTGGGAGCTGGGGGGGGCTTGTTGCATGTGCCCGCCCCCTGGGCTCCTTACTGCCGGAGCTCCGCTCCTGTGCGCTCCCGCAGGAAATGACCCCTGCATTTAGGGAATAGATTCCAGGAAATGCCCGGTTTGGGGATGGGAAGTAGGCAGACCTCAGATGGGAACAAGCCCACAGAGTGCTCTCTCCATAGCAGTCATTTTCTCTGGGGGAACTGATCTCTCACATCTGGAGGTTGGTTGTAATTCCAGAAGACCTTTATGCCCCAACTGGAGGTCGACAACCCTGTTAGGAACCAGTTCTGCTCCACTGTGTAAGCACGATTGGGGAGGGGGGGGATAACCAATGTCTTCTAGTACAAGAAATGTTAAATATATGGAAAGTAGGCCTTTTTTCTGCTTTGGTGGGTAAAAGAGGGCATGGGGTAAGGGAACTCCAACTTCCATTGGAATCAATCGCTGCCCCTTCCTAAGACAAGTGATACATTCCCGCTGTGGGGCTAGGTGTCAAGATCAGGGTCCATGCTGGCTTACATAAGCACAATTTTAATGCCAGTCGCTCACAAAGTAGAATTTTTGCTCGTAAGACTCCACAGCTTAGAGGGAGCATTGCTCACACAGGGTGTCTGTTGTGGGGAAGGGAAGGGAAAGGAGATTGTAAGCCACAGGGGTAGTTTCGTAGAAAAAGAGGTGCAGCAGCTCATTAGCATAACTCATTAGCATAACTTATTTGCATATGTCACACCCCCTGACATCACCGGAAGTGTGTCAGAAGGCAACACCCACCGCTCAGGCTCCACTGGACTGTTTTGAATTGCTAGCTATTAGGGGGGGGGCGTGCAGATCTGTCCTCGCAGAGGAGGGAGAGCTTGTACCTGAATATGGTCTTAAAGGTTCCACTGGACTGTTTTGGACCGGGGGGCTGGCGGGAGCTCTGCAATTTACCTGGCTGCTTCTTACTCTGACTGATGGCTGCTGGGAGCAGGGGGCGGGGCTTGTTGCATGTGCCCGCCCCCTGGGCTCTTTACTGCCGGGGCTCCGCTCCTGTGCGCTCCTGCAGGAAATGACCCCTGGAAAGCCGCTCTGAGACTCCTTCAGGTAGTGAAGGGCGGGGTATAAATCCAATCTCTTCTTCAATCCCAGAGCCAGGAGGCAACATCAGGAAAAGGTCCTGTAGTTGGCCCTCCAGAGGAACTGGTAGAATCAAAACACTGGTCCCCAACTTGTGCAGCATCCTGTCTCACACAGTAGCCAACCAGCTCCAAGGCTGAGGCTTTCCAATGGTGTTGCCTCCTGGTTCTTATGCTCTCCCGCTCCACTCTTCCTAATTCTTTCCTACCAGTTGCTTTTCTCCCTCCCAGGCAGGGATTTCCCCTGTTCTCTGTCTCTCTCTCTCTATGAGAGAAAATAGATTTTGTTATTTTATTGCACCTGCTAATTGCTTTATGCTTAAGCCTGAACTTTTCAATCTCTTCAATAAAGCCCGTTGCTTTTATTAGCATGTTCTGTTTCATAAGTGAGAGTCCAAACCCACTCCCGGTCAAACTATCAGAACACGATTTATTCCAGGGTCCCAGGTCTGGGGACAGGGGAATCAATTCATCCTTGCAAGGACATAGTGGGTAGAAGAAGAAGAACAGATTGGATTTATACCCCGCCCTTCACTCCCCAAAGGTGTCTCAGAGCGGCTTACAAACTCCTTTCCCTTCCCCTCCCCACAACAGACACCCTGTGAGGTAGGTGGGGCTGAGAGAGCTCTTGACAGAAACTGCTCTTTTTCAAGGACAGCTCTTATCAGAACTACGGCTTGGCCAAGGTCATCCAGCAGGTGCGAGTGGAGGAGTGGGGAATGAAACCCGGTTCTCCCAGATAAGAGTCCACACACTTAACCACTACACCAAACTGAAAATAAGTGAGGAGACCTTGCCCAAGTAGATGAACAGAAAAGTCAATCAAGGAATGTGTCAACTTGAAGGTAACATTGAATGTGAGATTCCTATATAGGATTTGTTCCTGAGAAGAAGAGGAGAAGGAGGAGGAGATTGGATTTATACACCACCCTTCACAACCCAAAGGTGTCTCATAGTGGCTTACAAACTCCTTTCCCTTCCCCTCCCCACAACAGAGACACCCCATGAGGTAGGTGGGGCTGAGAGAGCTCGGACAGAACAGCTCTTATCAGAACTAGGGCTTACCCAAGGTCATCCAGCCAGGTGCAAGTGGAGGAGTGGGGAATCAAACCCCGTTCTCCCAGATTAGAGTCCGCTCACTTAACCAAACTGGCTCTCACACAATGCTTTCTAAAAAGATTGTTGGGGGGGGGGGGCCTCACACATGGCTGAATGGCAGATTCCCCTCCCTCTTGAGACACAAGAAATAGCCCTTGGCAAAAGGAGTGTTCAGCTGTCACTCCCGGTAGCATTTTGATGCTTTCACCCTCTAGGGCAGTGGTGGTGAACCTATGGCATGGGTGCCAGAGGTGGCACTCAGAGCCCTCTCTGTGGGCACGTGTGCCATCGCCCCAGCCAGGCCCAGACCACCACATTAAAGTGACGAATTCTCAGCCAAATAATTTAAAGTAAATGAAAGCATTTGAGATTGCTTTCCTTACTTTGTTTGGATCATCTTAAGTTAATGTATGAGTTGTTTTTTCTAAAGTAAAACTTCAGTATTCAGGTTAAATGGCCGTGTTGGCACTTTGCGATAAATAAGTGGGTTACTGAGGGAACCGCTAGCTCGGTTGCGCTCAACCAGGGACAACTTGTATACTTAAAACTTCCCATTTCAGAGGTGTTACAAAGGAAGGGTTCGCCATGCTGTTAGATATTGTTTAAAACTTTCCCCTGAGTCAGCCAGGCTGGCCCGCAGCAGGAGAGAGAAGGCCCGTTGCCAAACTGAGGGCGCTGCTGATTTCTTTGCAGGCCCCAAAGGAAGACAGCTGAAGCATCAAGAGCAGCACCACAGAGCCTCTTTTTAGTGCACAGACAGGAAGCAGCTGTCCTACACTTGTATGAAATGTTTGGACTTGCTGTTGTCTTCGCGTTCCCTGGCACCATTTGTTAGGACTCGCCTTTCAGGGCGCCCTTTCTGAAGGGCCCTGAAGATCCTGTCTCTAGAAATGTTGCTCTATTCACACAGCCCATCTGATTCAGTTCGTGGCTGTAAAGTTGCTGGTTTTATGAGAAACCGTTTGTCGCTTTGGACACTGTAATACCTTGACTGTTTTCTTTTGAAGGGATTTCACAATTGCTTGCCAAGCCACAAAGGTGTGACCATTAATTGAGTGCAGACCACCCCCCCCTCCAGTTGGAAAAGATAACTGGGCAGAGGGGTCTGTGTAGCCAGGGTTGTTCTGGGTTACATGAGCATGTACAGGAACCATGCCCTCTGTGAAACCTTAGGACCTAACCAGTGTTCCCTTTAAACTGAGTTAGCGTGAGCTAGCTCACCGTTTTTTAGCCTCTGGCTCACACATCTTTGTCATCGCTCAAGGAAAGATGGCTCCAAAGCAAACTAATTTATGCAGCAGCCAAATCGCTCGCTCACTTTAATGCCAGTAGCTCACAAAGTGGCATTTTTGCTCACAAGACTCCACAGCTTAGAGGGAACATTGGACCTAACTCCTTCTAGATTTTCCCTGGGTCAGTGGACCAGGACCGCAGCATTCAAAGAAAGGGGGCTTAAGAACATACGAAGAGCCCCATTGGACCAGGACAAATACCCATCTAGCCCAGCGTTCTTGTACACACAGCAGCCAACCAGCTATCGGAAGCCGAAGAACAAGTTGACTACAACACCATCATATTTCTTCTGCTCCCCAGCAATGGCGACAAAAATGGATACTTCCTGTGGTTGTGGGAGGAGTAGACACCCATCATGAGTAGTAGCCATCCATAGTCCAATCCTCCATTAATTTGTTCATTCCCCTTTTATAGTCTTCCAAGTTGGCAGCCATCGTACATCCTGTGGCAGTGAGTTCCACAGTTTAACTGTGTGCTGTGTGAAGCGGTACTTCCATTGTCTGTCCTGAATCCCCCACCCTTCACCATCAGTGAATTGACCCCATGGGTTTGAAGCTAAATGGATGCCAATTTTAGAAGCTCTATCAGACAAAAAATTTATCTCAGCATCCGTAGTGCCCTTTTAATCCGCTTCCAATGCACTTTCCAACTGGATTTTGCCAGTTCACACACAGTAACACCCAGTCAGAAAGTGCATTGGAAGTGGAATGAAAGTGCCTTATTTGGTGTGATCGATCGCAGCCCCTGTCCACTCTCTCCACACGATGTATAATTTTATCAACCTCTATCATGTCTCCACTTACTTGCCTTTTCTCTATTCTGAACAGCCCTAAGCATTTTAATAGATCTTCACAGGGTAGCTGCTCTAGCCCCCTATCGTTTTGGTTGCTCTTTTCTGCACTTTTTCAAACTCGACAATGTCCTTTTTTAAGTGTCATGACCAGAACTGTACACAACATTGCAAGCATGGGTGTCACCATAGATTTGTATAAGGGCAGCATGATAGCATAGCATCACAGGGGACATTTCGTAGAAAAAGAGGTGCAGGAGCTCATTAGCATAACTCATTTGCATATGCCACACCCCCTGACATCAAAGGAAGTGTGTCAGAAGTCAACACCCACCGCTCAGGCTCCACTGGACTCTTTTGGATTGCTACCTATGGGGGGGGGATGCGCAACCCTCACAGGGGAGGGAGAGCTTGTACCTGAATAAACCTTAGCCTT
>NW_015166595.1:34231-36102 GCF_001447785.1 Gekko japonicus | reverse complement strand
AGGCTTGTTGTATGTGCCCGCCCCCTGGGCTCTTTACTGCCGGAGCTCTGCTCCTGTGTGCTCCTGCAGGAAATGACCCCTGTAGCATCAGTTTTCTTCTCTGTTCCTGTTCTATTGCCAGCACGGAATCTGCCTTTTCACAGCAGCTGCACCCTGGGAGGACAATTTTATTCACTACCACCCCAAGATCCCTTTCTTGGTCTGTCTCTGCCAGCTCAGATTCCATCAGTATGTATTTGAACTTGAGAATTTTGCCCCCAATATGTATTATTTTACACTTGCTCGCATAGAATCCTGTTTGCTGTTTTAATGCCCATTTCCCAGGAGGGAGAGATCCTGCTTGATTTCTTTGCAATCTGCTTTTGCCTTATCCTACATAATCTAAGACTCTCCCCGTGGCAGTTTCTTGACCTAAAACAGCTCCTGGTGGTGCATTTGCCCCAAGTTCATAACTACGGTGGGACTTTGGGGGGCACCACCCCCTTTCTTAGAGGCACAGCCCACAAGATTTCCTTCTGTAAATGCTTTTTTCAATCATTTCAAAAACATTTTTAAAAAGACATGTGCTCCAAGGGGGCTGGGCCCCAAGATGCTCCACTGTAGCTATGGGCCTGGTGTACATAACATAAACAATGTGAGGCGACATTGGGACTTAGGATGGAAGAAGTCAGTGTGGGGAAAAGGACACTGATGTGGTATATGATTACAACGGCCAGAATGACTTATGCTTAATGTTGGAAACAGGACAGAATCCCAGAAATCGGGGACTGGATAAGGAAACTACTGTTTATGGTTGAAATGGACAAAATGACAAGGAAACTTAAGAATCTGGAAGCAGAAGAATTTTATGCAGACTGGAAAGATTTAAAAGGTTATTTAGAGAAATATTGGGATGTAAAGGACAATTTAATTTGCTTTGACAGTTATTGAAAAGTGTGTGTTATTAGAAAATAGATAATT
Source organism: Gekko japonicus (assembly GCF_001447785.1). Taxonomy (NCBI): domain Eukaryota; kingdom Metazoa; phylum Chordata; class Lepidosauria; order Squamata; family Gekkonidae; genus Gekko; species Gekko japonicus. Next base: position 35,142 of record NW_015166595.1, on the reverse strand, counting down.
ATAAGAAAACAATAGGTGAAAGAAATGTTACTGGTAGACGATGATCAAAATATAAGGGAAAATAGAAGAGAATTTAAGAAATGGGCTGGAGGTTTGGAGCACTGTGGGAAGCCAAGGGGGGGAGAAGGATAGAAAAAAGGATGTATAATAACTATTAATATAACTTGTATTTGACTTAATAATATATCCTAATAAATTGTTTTGAAGACGAAAAAAAACTGGTCTCCTTGAAGAGAATTCTTCTGCCTAAGTGTCAGCCTTCTTGACTATAGAAGCCATCACTCACACCTGCTGGCTTGTTATCAGAATTGTTGCTTAGGCTGGCAGATCTGATTAACTCGCAGCGGCTGAGAACTGTCATTAAAGTGGTTGACAGCTTGCAGTTTAGAGATCTATCCTGGTAACAGCTTTCTATTGGCTGAATGGCTTTTCTTTCTGCACTAACTTCAGCCCCACCACACACAAAAATTGCCCCACAAGACACAAAATCCTGGGTAAACTCTGCCATGTGTAACTCAGGTTAGGACCAGTGTTCCCCCTAAGCTGAGTTAGTGTGAGCTAGCTCACAGTTTTTTAGCCTCCAGCTCACAGATTTTGGTCTTCCCTCAGGAAGGATGGCCCCAGAGCAAACTAATTTATGCAGTAGCCAAATCGCTTTTGTTCACAAGACTCCACAGCTTAGAGGGAGCATTGGTTAGGACGCGTTTCGGGGCCTGTTTCTTCTTCCTGCTAGCCTTGTGAAAACTGGATTCCCAGAAGTTTCCTCTGACTCCCTGCTCACAGCTGCGGAGTTGGGACGGCTTCCAATTTCTTGAAGGCTAGCAATGCGTCCTAGCCTGAGTGACACACGATTCAACAAGCAAATCTTTAAAATGGACCACAGCCAAGAATATTGCCAATTTATGTTTTCT
>NW_015166595.1:28714-28876 GCF_001447785.1 Gekko japonicus | reverse complement strand
AAGACCATCGGAAAACACAAATTTTCAATGGTCTTATGATAGCAACGAAAATAATTTTATGGTTGGGGATCACCACAACATGAGGAACTGTATTAAAGGGTTGCGGCATTAGGAAGGTTGAGAACCACTGATATAGAGGATGGAGTGCGGTTGTTTCCTGTA
>NW_015166595.1:23232-28382 GCF_001447785.1 Gekko japonicus | reverse complement strand
TAGTCAGACAGGATTTTTATGGTTACAGGACGCACCAGAGTTTCTTTGGCATTGATGTGATGAATTGTCCTGGAAGACGGCCCAGATCGCCTGCCTGGGCTGACTTGGCTATGTAATATGCTGCGAGGAATGATTGGTGAAAAGCTGCAGCTTTCTTTTATGAATGGTCATTTTATCTTTGTAAGTTACGAGTTTTATTGCCGATGGCTTCAACGAGGGCTGTTTTCTGCCTTGCACACAGCCCGTGAGTGTAAAGACTGTTTTATCTATTAAACGAACTGTTTTTAACAAATATTTCCACTGCTGATGGGAGCTGCGTCTGTGGTTGCATCGTTAATTTGCAAGCTGAAGCGAACCCCCCAAGGTCCGTCCGACCTGATACCCACCCTTCACTAACCCAAGGTGTCTCAGAGCGGCTTACAAACTCCTTTCCCTCCCCCCCTCCCCACAACAGACACCCTGCAAGGTAGGTGGGGCTGAGAGAGCTCTGAGAGAAACTGCTCTTTTTCAAGAATAGCTCTTATCAGAGCTACGGCTTGCCCAAGGTCATCCGGCAGGTGCAAATGCAGGAGTGGGGAATTGAACCCGGTTCTCCCAGATTAGAGTCCGCGCACTTAACCACTACACCAAAACGGAGGGAAGGCAGGAAGAGTTGAACCAGTGCTCGGCTCTCATAGCCCTTTCTTATATGCCCAGGATAATGCCAATTTCCAGTTTGGTGTCAGGAGGAAATTTTCCTCCGGGCCAGATTGGCACAAGGATTTGCCATCCACTGGGCATAGAGCAGGGGACACGGGGAGAGTGGAAGGCCAGCCAGTTGTGAATTTCCTACATTGTGCAAGAGGTTGGATTAGATGGCCCTTGAGTTCCCCTCCAGCTGTATGTTTCTCTCCAAGAGTATATAAAGTTTCATCTCTTTGTGGAATCTGTGGTTTTTCTGCAGGTGTGATATACAAGAAAGGTTATTGCCACAGGTTCATGATTTCTCCTCCTCTAGATTCATTCAAGTTGTTGAACACGGGATCTGTGAGTGATGCTCTTTCTAAGCTCTGAGCATTCAAAAGGTCTCTCTGTGGCTTCTTTGATGCTGTAGATGAGTGCCCCTGTGACGGAATTTCTTCCCACATTCTGAGCATTTGAAAGGTTTCTCCCCAGTGTGGATTCTTTGATGCTGTTGAAGAGTGCCACTCTGTCTGAATCTCATTCCACACTCTGAGCACTGAAAAGGTTTCTCACCTGTATGGGTTCTTAAATGCTTCTTAAGAGTGCTAGTTAAACTGAATCGCTTTCCACATTCTGAGCATTCAAAAGGCTTCTCACCTGTGTGGATATTTAGATGCCGTTGAAGATTGGAACTGCAACTGAATTTCTTTCCACATTCTAAGCATTCAAAAGGTTTCTCCCCTGTGTGGGTTCTGAAATGCTGTCGAAGAATGCCAGTCCGATTGAATTTCATTCCACACTCTGAGCATTCAAAAGGTTTCTCCCCTGTGTGGGTTCTTTGATGGTCTAGAAGATGGGCACTCCGATAGAATCTCCTTCCACAGTCTGAGCATTCAAAAGGTTTCTCCCCTGTGTGGGTTCTGAAATGCTGTCGAAGAATGCCAGTCCGATTGAATTTCATTCCACACTCTGAGCATTCAAAAGGTTTGTCCCCTGTGTGGGTTCTAAGATGCTGTTGAAGAGTGTAAGCCCGATTGAATTTCATTCCACACTCTGAGCATTCAAAAGGTTTCTCTCCCCTGGGTATGCTGTGGTGCAGAAGGAGCTGTGATATGCATCTGAAGTCGTTTCCACACCTAAAACAGTTGTGTGCCTTCATTATACTGTGCTCTGGAAAATGCACATTAACTTTTCTTTCATCAGAGAACATCATTTCACTCTCTGAGCAGATAAATGGCTTCTCTTCTGAATGAACCCTTTGGTGTTGAACAAGGTCTGCTCTGCGAATCAAGGTCTTCCCACACTTCAGCCATTGATGGGTCTTCTTCCCAGTGTGCATTTGTAAATGGACGTAATATTGGGTTTGATCTGAGAACTTCATTCCACACTCCAAGCACTTGTCCGTTTCCTCCACCCTGTGAATTACTTCACGTGAATCCTCCCGCTGGCAAAGAATGGTTTTATTCCTCTTCTCAACCATGTAGCTTCCTTCCTGTCTCTTGGGTCCACCTTGATTCCGGATGTTTCCTCTCAGATCTTCATTCTTGACTTCATCTGCCGAAAGATGGTGCAGTTCCTCATCCTTCTCATTCCTCCGATCATCCCCTGATGGAATAAAAAGAGAGATCCCGTTAGAACCAGTGTTCCCTCTAAGCCAAGTTAGTGTGAGCCAGCTCACAGTTTTTTAGCCTCCAGCTCACAGGTTTTTGTCCTGGCTCAGGAAGGGATGGCTCCAGAGCAAACTAATTTATACAGCAGCCAAATTGCTCACTCACAACGTGAACGCCGGTAATAGCTCACAAAGTAGAATTTTTGCTCACAGGACCCCACAGCTTAGAGGGAGCATTGGTTAGGACCCTTGCGAGGAGGTCTGAAACCTGGGAATTGGAAAGCGCTGACTTGACTGGTAACTCGGGCTTTTTTGTGTGTGTGGCAGACACTCTCCTGCCTCGAGGAGGTGGAAGGGACAGCCTTTGCAGAGGAGTCAGTTTCTTGCCTCCTTGGGAAGAAATGGGCTTCTCCCTCCTCTTACCAGCGTGGCTTCTCTCCTGCCTCTGTGGTCCATCTCTGTCTCTGAAGTGTTCCTCAGCATCTTCATTCTTGGCCTTTTCCAAAGAGAACCCCTGGAATCCCCCATCTGTCTCCTCTACATCTGCTGCTGGAATAAAGAGAGAGTTTTTCAATCAATGCCCCAGCAAGAAACCAAGGCACCAGGCACTCCTCATTCTTGGGTGTGGCTTCCTGCTTTAAAGTCTTCTTTCCTCCCAAACTGAGCGACTGGTCACACCTTATCCCTGCCAGGGATAAGCTGTTTCTATATTCTGCCCATCCCTCCTGTCATGACCCTGAGTCTACTGGTGCAGCCTACAGGCCTATGGCGGCCTAGTCCCTCTAAGGAAGCCTGTATGGGAGTAGTCATCAGGGCCTACATTCCCCAGGCACCGCCCTCTGTTCCCCTGCTGATGTAGTTTCCCCTCCAAAATCACCTTTTAACCAATCACAGGGTCCAGAGGGAACCTGGGAAATGTAGGCCCTGATGACTACTCCCATATGGGCTTCCTTAGAGCCACTAGGCCTCCCTAGGCCTGGAGGTCACACCGGTAGGCCCAGGGTCATGACACTGCCTCTCCCCATCCTCCCTGTATGTGTCGTGGTTTTTTAAATAAATGGCAAGGAATGGTTCCCCCACGGTTCCCATTTGACTTGCCGCAGAACTTTTCATTCTCTGCTCTTGATGATTAAACACAAGGCGTTATCGTGATATCCAGTCCTGCAAATGCACTGAGAGTTTCCCTCCAGTTGTGAAGAGAGCCAGGAGGAGCTGGTTTTCCGCCTCCCCAAAAACATGTTTACTGTGGGGCAGTGAGAAGCCGGGACCTCACAAAGTGAACCCCACAGTTCAAAAGGGACCCCCCTTTTTGCAAGAGGTGCCATTTGTGAGAGGGGCAGGTAATGACCGATGAGACAAACAACCCTGCGGTGTAGTGCCACCTTTCTCAAGCTCAGAGCCATTTTCTTTGCTATTTCTGAGCCATTCTCTTCTTTGCTGTTTCTGAGCCATTCTCTGGGCCCTAGCCAGGCCTGTCTATTGTCTAATGCGCAGCCAAGTCTGGATCATACAGAAGAAGAAGAAGAAGAGATTGGATTTATACCCCGCCCTTCACTTGGAGTCTCAGAGCGGCTTACAAACTCCTTCCCCTCCCCACAACAGACACCCTGTGAGATGGGTGGGGCTGAGAGAACTCTTAACACAAACTGCTCTTTCAGGAACAGCTGTGCCAGAGCTTGTGACTGACCCAAGGTCACATCAGCAGGAGCAAGTGGAGGCGTGGGGAATCAAACCCGGTTCTCCCAGATTAGAGTCTGCGCACTTAACCACTACACCAAACTGGCTCTCTTCTTCCTTTCAGGCATTTCTTCCTTTCCTAGAAGCACTGAGTCAGCCTGTCTCTCCGGAAAGAAGCGTGTCTTCTTGTCAGCAAGAGATGGCCAGAAGACTGGTTATCGGGCCTCAAGATCGTTAACTTGTTACAGTAGAGTAAGGCCCTCTGGAAGCCCATCCCAGAGGAACACGCAGAAGAATCGGTCCTCTTCCATCCTCCCAAAACACCTGCAACACGCAAGGAACACGCAGCGAGCATACAGATATGCATGTGTTCAGCATGACCAGGGTGATGTGATGTAAACGTGGGGAAGTTAGTTTGGCAGGCCCTTAGAGCAGCACAGGGTTGTCCTCGTTGTCAACCCTCTACCCTGGGGACAGGAGGAGATAGTGGTGGCCAGCCCGGGAGAAACCCGGGCATTGGGGCGCACTTAAGAGGACAGGCATACCTGGCTTTCTGTTTGTGTGTTTTCCTGTGGCAGATGCTTTCCTGCTTCAAGGGGGTGAAAGGAGTTGGTCATTAGGTCTTGGGGAGACAGAAGGTGGCTACAGTGTTCTGTCTCTCCTGTTGTTGCTCAAACAAACTGTGCTTCAACTGAGAACGTCTCTCTATGTTTACTGGGCTGAAAGGGTCAACGGGAATCTCTTCAATAGTCAACGATTTCACCCTCTCGGGGGGAGGACTGATCAGGGCCTGTAGCCAAGATTTTGTAACTCAGGGGGTCTTTAAAGAAGTCGGAGGGCACTGACATCACAAAATAAAAAATAAAATAAAAATAAAAATTGTAAAAACTCACTTTTGAAGCGTTTGCAGTTGGCTTGTCTATGCAGGGAAGCAAGCTGTGCTTGTGGAAGAGGGGTGGCAGCGCGGAGTTCTCCAGGTGGCTCAGAGAGTTGGGGGGCCTGGGGGCTTTCATGGAAGTCAGGGGGCCTTGGCAGGAAGTCAGGGGGCCAGGCCCCGAAATGCCCCACTGTAGCTATGCGCCTGGGACTGATCCCCCCCCTCACCACAACAGAGGGTGCTCTGTGGTTTGGCTTGAGCGAGTTCCCCTGGGGGGGGGGTTGCAGTTTTAACTGGTGGGACTATCCGCTGCAGGCCACCCCC
>NW_015166595.1:12026-23051 GCF_001447785.1 Gekko japonicus | reverse complement strand
TGCCCCACTGTAGCGACGGGCCTGGGACTGATCCCCCCCTCACCACAACAGAGGGTGCTCTGTGGTTTGGCTTGAGCGAGTTCCCCTGGGGGGGGGGTTGCAGTGTTAACTGGTGGGACTATCCGCTGCAGGCCACCACCCCTGCAAGGTAGAACAATTCCAAAGAAAGCACTCAAACCTCTACCGAAAGGTAAGGCCTGAAGGGATCCCGGAGACTGCTGTAGGAAAGGGTCGATGTGCCTTTGGCTGCATTCAGCAGGGTTGTTCTTAGGTAATCCCCCCCTTCCCTAGAATGTCCAGTATCTAAGGGGAGTTCGGCCACTCAAGAGCCACAGCTGAGCTCAGCCCCAGAAGGCGCTTTGGAGCCTCCAGATCCCGGGCCCCAGAAGGCCTCCCTCCCTCCTTACCCAGCAGCCTTGATAATTCTACCAAACCAAACGTTGCTTAGAAGTGAAGCAGCAATGTCCCATGGGCATTCCCTGCCCGTTCCCTTGACATAACCATGAAAGATACCCACTCGCCAGGACATCATTGAGCGACTACAGTCTACTAAGAATCGCTTATTGGCATTGAAAAGGAATAATCCGTATGGCCCTCCTGGTGACCAGCTGGGTCTGTGGAATAGTAGTGATGCAGCACGGGAGGGCACTAGGTTGCTTCCGTCTACACAGGACCTGCTAGATTCTCGACCTTTTCAGGGCCCGAACAATGAAGTATGGGTGGCCCCGGACGTACCTGAGGTGGCCGTGAGCACCTGGGTCTCACCTCAGGTATTGAGGAATGGTAGTGTTCTTGTGGACTGGGAGCAGTCTCTTAACCAGATAACAGAAGTGGATTGACTAAAGGGGGGACTAGCACCTGCCAACTTTAAGATCCTTTCATGGAACATTGCGGGCTGGAAAAATAAGTTGGGGGATCCTAATTTTAGTGATTTTCTTAGTTCATTCGATTTAATTTTACTTCAGGAAACGTGGGCACATGAGGAGATATTTTTAGAAGGTTTTAGAGTTTGTATTCTACCGGCTTTTAAACTGGAACGGTTTGGGAGATACCCACTCGCAGGAAGCTCATTTGGAAAGGAAGTTGCCTCTTGAGATCTTCCTCTTGAGATCTTCCCCAGCCATTCTTGGGACACGAGGCCTTTGTCCGTTTCCACCGCAGTCTCTCTTACATTCCTGGCTTCTTTGAAAGACAGAGGGAGGGAGAAGTGATGGTTCTCATATGGGGGAAGGAAACAAACCCAAGGAGGAGTCAACATTCTTCCGGAAGGGCGGAACCGTGGTCAAGAACAAGGCCCACAATCTGAACCCGTACAAGGCGGACAGATCCGTACCAGATCACAGTCAGAGAGCGGATGGCTGTAATCCCGTCTGGGGCAAGGGCATGGTGTAAAGGTGGACACCTGAGAAATTGGGATCGGGCCGTTTCCAGAGTCTTTCTGGGGGCCTCTCAGCCTGGCCTTTGCTTCAGGTCAGGACACCCTCTCTGGCTTGGGTGGTGGCCGCAACACTGGCCTCCGTTGCCCCTGGATCAGTGGGGTGGCTTGTGTTGCTCTACCCAGCCATACTGAACGTCGCTTTCACGACCACCCCAAGTCCTTTAGGCCTCTGGCAGGGGGGCAGGTAGCTGGGCGGGTCACCCAAGCATATATTGCCATTCGACATTTTGATCCAGCCAATAATTTGATCCATGCAATTTGTACCTTAGGCACCTATGGAAGATCCTTACCCAGAGAGGCCACACTCCCATAGTTCTCCAGCATGACTTCCTTGTAAAGAGCTCTTTGGCCCGGATCCAGCAAGGCCCACTCGGCCTCGGTGAAAGACACGGCCACCTCCTCGAAGGCAAACGGAGACTGAAAGAAAGAGAAAGAGATCCCTCATCAGAAACCATGCCAGGCAGAGAAGGCACTTTCAAAAGGTGCATTCTGGGAGGGTGAAGGGTGCCGTTTGGAGCCTCTCGTGCTCAGACAGCGGGGGGGCCCCCCGAAAGCCGCCCCCCCCACTTTCCCCTTCTTCTACGTTTTTTATTCAAAGGTAAGTCACGCATACATAAAATCCAATAAGCATAAACAGTAATGCATTCAGCCCTATTTCAACGGCGTGTAAACAAATAGAGTTAATACATTTCAATATATCCATATATCAAAATTAACTTTGCCTGACTGAGGCCTTACGCTCTTTGTTTTGTTCCCAAGTATCCTACCACTAATATGTGAGTGTCTTATATTACCATTAAAAGGTAAATGTTCCCTTGCTCGAAAGCCAGTCGAGTCCGACTCTAGGGTTGTGGTCCTCATCTCCGTTTCAAAGCCGAAGAGCCAGCGCTGTCCGAAGACATTTCTGTGATCATGTGGCCGGCATGACTAAACACCAAGGTGCACGGAAGGCTGTTACCTTCCCACCAAAGTGGTACCTATTTATCTCCTTGCAATTTCTTGCTTTTGAACTGCTAGGTTGGCAGGAACTGGAACTAGAGACGGGAGCTCACTCCGTCATGCGGCAACTCAGGTCTCGAACTGCGGAACTACCAACCTTCCACAGCTTGCAGTTCAGCGTCTTAACCACTCGAGCCACCGCAGCTCCTTATATTACTATTAAGATATAAGTAAAAGCTTGTGGGAAGACCGCTCAGACCCTAAAATAAAGGCTAACTGAAGTAAGAAAAGGCAACTCATAAATGAAGCCATTCGGCAAAGCAAAAGCCCCCCTGAGAAGCAATCCAAGCCCCCCTGAGAACCTCCAAGCAATTCTGGAGGTTTTTTGTCATCTCCTGGGCGTGGAACAGAGGTCACGGAGGGTGTGGAGGAGGAGGTATTTGTGAATTTCCTGCATTGTGCAGGGGGTTGGACTAGATGGTGGAGATTGGATTTATACCCCGCCCTTCACTACCCAAAGGAGTCTCAGAGCGGCTTACAATCCCCTTTCCCTTCCCCTCCCCACAACAGACACCCTGTGAGCAGTGTTCCCTCTAAGCTGAGTTAGTGTGAGTTAGCTCACAGTTTTCTAGCCTCCGGATCACACATTTTTGCCCTAGCTCAAGAAGGAGGGCTCCAGAGAAAACTAATCCATGCGGTAGCCAAATCACTCGCTCACAGCTTTAATGCCAGTAGCTCACAAAGTAGAATTTTTCCTCACAAGACTCCATAGCTTAGAGGGAGCACTGCCTGTGAGGTGGGTGGGGCTGAGAGAACTCTGGCAGAAACTGCTCTTTTTCAAGAACAGCTCTTGTCAGAACTGTGGCTTGCCCAAGGTCATCTAGCAGGTGCAAGTGGAGGAGTGGGAATCAAACCCGGTTCTCCCAGATTAGAGTCCGCGCACTTCACCACAACACCAAACTGGCTTTAGATGACCCTGGAGGTCCCTTCCAACTCTATGATTCTATGACTATTCATAAGTCACACATACATAAAATCCAATAAGCATAAACATCCATTCATTCCCTCTACCTGGTCCACAGCTGGAACAGTCATTTCCACTCCTCTGCAAAGGCAACAGCTCAACCACGTCGCGTCACTGCCTGGAAAGGGAAACAAAACTGGAAGGATGTACTTTGACCTCAGGCTCCTAGTTTGTTTGCACCTTTGAATTCTGCTCCGTGCCTCCCCATGCCCAGGGCTGTGAAACTTTCTCTTCTTGACACTCAAGGAAACTTATAATGGCTTTCAATAAACGGTAGGGGAGGCAGAAGAGAAACACCAGGTACCCACGAGCCTCGGGGGGGGGGGGGTGTTAAAACACTGGTGACCCCCTTTTTAGACTTCTGTTAGACTTGAAATGTGCCCTGTGACCAGTGTTCCCTCTAAGCTGAGTTGGTGTGAGCTAGCGCACAGTTTTTTAGCCTCTGGCTCACACTTTTTTGTCTCAGCTCAGCAAGGAGGGCTCCAGAGCAAACTGATTTATGCAGCAGCCAAAGCGTTCGCTCACAACTTTAATGCCAGGAGCTCACAAGGTAGAATCTTTTGCTCACAAGACTCCACAGCTTAGAGGGAACATTGCCTGTGACCCCTGGGGCTGAAAAGGCTGCAGCTCCCCTGCTGGATGAGACCCAAAGCCCAGGCGTGCCATTCTCCCACCTGCTGGGCCTTCTGACCCATCGTGGTGTTCAGGCACATCGCGATCCAGCCCAAAACCCCAGATGTGATCTTAGTGCGTCAACCAAGGCTCTGGAAACTCTAGGGTACTACCGGGTGGGTCTCCGGGGCATCTGCTGATGCTCTGACGTCCCACCCAGGTATTTGGCTGGGGGAGACATCAAGATGACATCCATGTCCACCCCGTGCTCCACCCTCAAGCATCACGGGGGTGCCAGGCCACGGCACCCCTAAAGCCCAGGCGTGCCATTCTCCCACCTGCTGGGCCTTCTGACCCATCGTGGTGTTCAGGCACATCGCGATCCAGCCCAAAACCCCAGATGTGATCTTAGTGCGTCAACCAAGGCTCTGGAAACTCTAGGGTACTACCGGGTGGGTCTCCGGGGCATCTGCTGATGCTCTGACGTCCCACCCAGGTATTTGGCTGGGGGAGACATCAAGATGACATCGTGCTCCACCCCGTGCTCCACCCTCAAGCCTCACGGGGGTGCCAGGCCACGGCACCCCTGGTCAGGGGTCATTTCGTAGAAAAAGAGGTGCAAGAGCTCATTTGCATAACTCATTTGGATATGCCACACACCCCGACCTCACCGGAAGTGTGTAAGAAGGCAACACCCACCGCTCAGGCTCCACTGGACTGTTTTGGATTGGAGGAGGGTGAGCTTGTACCTGAATAAAACCTGGTCTTAAAGGTGTCACTTAAAGGTTTTGGATTGCTAGCTATTGGGGGGAGGGAACGTGCAGATCTGTCCTCACAGAGGAGGGAGAGCTTGTACCTGAATAAAACTTGGTCTTAAAGGTGGAACTGGGCTGTTTTGGACCGGGGGCACTCTGCAACTTACGTGGCTGCTTCTTGCTCTGACTGTGGGCTGCTGGGAGCGGGGTGGTGGTGGGGCTATTTGGATGTGCCCGCCCCCTGGGCTCTTTACTGCCGGAGCTCCGCTCCTGTGCGCTCCTGCAGGAAATGACCCCTGCCCCTAGTCCAGTATCCTCTTTCTGACTGTGGACTGCCAGATGTCTCTCTTAAGCCTTTAAGCAGGGGGCACAGAACCCAAATTATTGGGCCCTAGCAATGGGCTTTCAGAGGTATGCTGCCCCAGAACATGGTGTGTGTGTGTTTGTGTGTAACCTGCGGTCAAGTCAAAGCCAACGTCTGGTGACCCCACACTTATTCAAAGCAAGAGCCATAAAAAGGTGGTATGCCATTGCCTGCCTCTGTGTCAGCTATGCTGGCATGATAGTTCAGGAGGCCATCGGCTTCCCTTTTCTGTGTACCAATTACTGCTGCATTCCTTCTGTGCTTCGTCTCTGCTGTAACGCTGTTATCTCTAAAATGTGCAGGTGGTGTAGTGCCTGGCGCAAAGGAAAAACCGTGGGAGCGTTATCGGTCCCCAGCTTCGACTCTAACGGTCTGGGGCTCCTTCTCCCATGCGCGGGAGTCAGGCCTTTTGGCCTATGGAGGGGGGGGGGTGCATACGAATTCCCTATATCCCATTTTGCTTGTGGGGCGACGCCATTCTTAACAGTGCTTCTGTTAATGCATCTATAGCTCTTCAATAAAGTATAACCTTTCTGATAAGCGTGTACTCAGTTGTTGGCTGTGGAACCTGACACTCTGCATGGCAACCCCCTGGACTTCTTTGGTGGTCTCCCATGCAAGAACTAAGCAGGGCTGACCCTGCTTAGCTTCTGAGATCTGATGAGATCGGGCCAGCCTCGGCCCTCCATGCCAAGGTGTTGGGTATTACAAGTTGAAAACACTCAGTATATCTGGGGTTAAATGTTTGTTTATGTTACTCACAGGAAGTCACATGTTTCTCATGTAACCAATGTTCTGACAGGGCTCTTTTTGTAGCAGGAACTCCTTTGCATATTAGGCCACACACCCCTAATGTAGCCAATCCTCCAAGAGCTTACAGAGCTCTTCTTACAGGAGCTACTGTAAGCTCTTGGAGGATTGGCTACATTAGGGGTGTGTCACTTAATATGCAAAGGAGTTCCTGCTACAAAAAGAGCCCTGATTTATGCCCGGGAATTTTCTCCCTGATCTAGGGATTTGATTGGGACTAAAGTGTCAAGGTGTATTACCATTTTATGGCTTCTCTTCCCGTCTTTGTTTTGGTGTTCTGAAGAACAAGAAGAGTAGCCATAATCTCTCTCTTCTAGTTTTGTCTTTGTAGAGTAAGGATGTAGCCGATTATGCTCTGTTGTTATTTTCATCCCAGTTACCCTTCCCCATGCTAGAATTTAGTAAAAACTTTATATTTTAATCACACATGGACTCTGAGTCTGAATTATTTTACTCTGGCTCTGCTGCACTATCTTATCTCTGGTAAATACCAATTTTTCAATATCTCACTATCACCCAACACAGGGGAACGTGGGTGTTCCATTTATTCACCATGACTAAGAGCTGCACACAGATCAGTCTTCCTGTTCTTTTTGGAGCCACCAAGAGTCTCTCTAATGGAAGGAAGGCGCGATATGCAAATATGAGTTCACGTAAATACGAATGGAATTGCCCCTCTGTGAATCGTTCTACTTCTCCTTCAAGTGGAGTGGTCATCGCTACATCCTGCGGCGCTCTGCCCCAGAACTCCACTCTATGTAGTCTGCAAAAGTATTTCCGATTTGTCCAGTCCCGAACCCTTCTGCCCAGCAACTTCACTATTCGCCCCAATTCCATCGGGGCAGGAGACACCCTTACCGCTTGACAGTGCTTCTTGGGCCTCCTCCTGGGCCTGCTCGCTCTGACTTTCCTCTGACAGGGCTCCTTCTGCCTCAGAGAACTTGGCTTCCATGTTCACGGGTCGTCCCCACATCTGAAAAAGCAGCAAGGGAGACAGATGAGAAGGAATGAAACGGACTGAAGAGGACGCATCAGCAGTGTGTATATGCAAATGAGTTATGCTAATGATTGATGCTAATGAGCTCCTTCACCTCTTTTTCCACGAAATGACCCCTGAACAGAAGTATTGTATCCAGGCCATGCGAAGTGATGGTACCACTTTACTCTGCTCTGGTTAGACCTCACCTAGAGTACTGTGTTCAGTTTTGGGCACCACAATTTAAGAAAAGATATAGACAAACGGGAACGTGTCCAGACGAGGGCAACGAAGATGGCGAGGGGTCTGGAGACCCAGTCCTATGAGAAAAGTTGAAGGAGCTGCGTCTGTTTAGCCTGGAGAGGAGACAACTGAGAGGAGATATGATCATCATCTTCAAGTAATTGAAGGGCTGTCCTATAGAGGATGGGGTGGAGTTGTTTTTGGTTGCCCCAGAAGGTCGGACCAGAACCAACAGGTTGAAATTAAATCAGAAGAGTTTTTGGCTAAACGTTGGGAAGAACTTTGTGACAGAGTGGTTCCTCAGTGTAACAGGTTTCCTCGGGAGCTGGTGGGCTCTTCTTTGGAGGTTTTCAAACAGCTAGATGGCCATCTGACAGCGATGCAGATTGTGTAAACTTAGGCAGATCATGAGAAGGGAGGGTAGGAAGCCTTGCATTGTGTGTCCCTTCCTTACACACCCAGGAAAATGCTGATCGCCACTTTGGGGTCAGGAAGCAATTTTTCTCCAGGCCAGTTTGGCCAGGGATCCTGGAGGTTTTTTGTCATCTTCTGGGCATGGAACAGCGGTCACTGGGGGGCGTGGGGGGAGGTATTTGTGAATTTCCTGCCTTCTGCAGGGGGTTGGACTAGATGACCCTGGAGGTACCTTCCAACTCTGTGATTCTATGATGGATCCTGACCCACTCCCAGACTCCTTATTCCTGCATCCACCATCAGAGCGGCTTCAACCACAGGGGCAAGAACCAGGGACGGATTTTCCTCCCTGTCTAGTGAATTACCCAGAAGTCGAAATAGCTAAGAAAAGTTGGGAGCAATACAATGAAGAAATATACAAAATAGATGAGATGATGAAAGATTCCTTTCAAGAAGATTCTTTTGAAGAAGAGACAACAGGTTGAGAAAGTGAAGTGAAAACTGCATGGAGAGCCATGGGAAGAGCCAAATCACCAGGAGTAGATGGGATATCAATAGAACTATCGGAAGGCACAGAAAAGGAGTCCATCAAAATCTTAATCAGGATACGCTAACAAATATGGGAAACAAAGCAACGGCCCACAAACTGGGAATGCTCAATTTACACTCCAGTTCCAACAAAAAGAGGCATCAACTGCCGCAACTACGGGACCCATCGCATTAATTTCTCCTGGGAGTGAAGTGGTGCTCAAAATCCTACAATGAAGACTGTTGCCATATATGGAATGGGAAATGCCAGATGTTCAAGCTGGATTCAGAAAAGGATGAGGCACGTGAAATCATACTGCAAGTTTGTGTTAGTTACTAGGGCATACAAGAGAATTTCAGAAGAAAATCAGCATGTGCTTCACAGATTACGGCAAAGCTTTTGACGGTGAGGATCATGAAACGCTAGGGTTGGTTTTAAAAGAAATGGGTGTGCCACAACATCTGATTGCTTGGATGTGCAACCTGTACTCTGGACAAGAGGCCGCTGTTGGGACAGAATATGGAGAAACAGAATCTATATATCTAATTTGCAACAGTTCCCTCTGCATCTGGATACTTATTCCACAAACAGAGGGCACACTCTTCTTCAACAGGTTTTTCTACAGACTCAGGGGACTCCATGAGTCTAAAGAAGAATCCAAAAAGTTAAAAAAACAACAACTCATGGAGGATTGAATGGTTTCCAGCTGGAAAAGGTATCCTACAAAGATGCATTTTATCTCTATTATCATATAACCTATAATCTTAGACCACCTCACATGTCTCTTGAGAAACCTGTATACGAGTCAAGAAGCGACAGAACCGGATATGGAACAACTGATTGGTTTAGCATAGGACAAGGTGTACGACAAGGATGTATATTGTCACCTTGCTTATTTAATATATATGCAGAGTACATCATGCGAAATGCTGGCCTGGATGAATCACAAGCGGGAATTAAGATTGCTGGGGAAAAGATCAACAACCTCAGATATGCAGACGATACCACTCTGATGGCAGAAAGTGAAAAGGACCTAAAGAGCCTCTTGCTTAGGGTAAAAGAGGAGAGCGCAAAAGTGGGCTTGAAGCTCAACATCAAAAAAACTAAGATCATGGCATCCGGCCCCATCACTCCTTGGCAAATAGAAGGGGAAGTCGTGGAAGTAGTGACAGACTTCATGTTCCTGGGATGAGCAAAATTCAGAGGACGGCAGAAGACCGGAAGGCCTGGCATGATCTGGTCCATGGGGTCGGAAGAGTCGGACTCGACTGTGCGACTGAACAACAACAACAACAAAGTGATCTTAGATGTAGGTGGAGTGAAAATTGGTGGAAGGAAGATCAACAATCTGAGATATGCACATGACACCACATTCCTGGCAGAAAGCAGCAAATACTTGAAACAACTACTAATGAAGGTTAAAGCAGAAAGTGCCAAAGCGGGATTATAGCTAGACATCAAGAAGACAAAAGTAACGACTAGTGGGGAACTGCAGGCATTTAAGGTTGATGGTGAAGAAACTGAAATTATTCAAGATTTTTTTGTTCCTTGGCTCCATCAAACCAAACCTTGGCTTTCCAACCAAAAGAGAGACTGCAAACAAGAAATCAAAAGGAGACTGAGGCTGGGAACAGCAGCCAAGAAGGAGCTAGAAAAGGTTCTTAAGGATATGTCACCGGGGACCAAGATCAAGTTAATTCATGCCACAGTATTTCCCATTAGTACGTGTGGGTGTGGAAGGTGGACAATGAAGGAGGAGGAGGAGAAGATTGGATTTATCCCCCCCCCTCCACTCGGAGTCTCAAAGCGGCTTACAAACTCCTTCCCCTTCCCCTCCCCACAACAGACACCCTGAGAGGTCGGTGGGGCTGAGAGAGCTCATTCAAGAACTGCCCTTTCAAGAACAGCTCTGACAGAACTTGGGCTTGCCCAAGGTCATCCAGCAGCTGCAAGTCGAGGAGTGGGGAAGAAGAGGAGATTGGATTTATACCCCGCCCTTCACTCGGAGTCTCAGAGTGGTTTACAAACTCCTTTCCCCTCCCCACAACAGACACCCTGTGAGGTAGGTGGGGCAGAGAGCGCTCATTCAAGAACTGCCCTTTCAAGAACAGCTCTGACAGAACTAGGGCTTTCCCAAGGTCATCCAGCAGCTGCAAGGGGAGGAGTGGGGAAATCAAACCCGGTTCTCCCTGATTAGAGTCCGCGCACTTCACCACGACACCAAACTGGCTCTGACGTGGAGAAGGTTGATTCTTTTGAAATGTGGTGTTGTAGGTTTTCACAGATCACACGGACCACCGAAAGGACAAACCAGCGCGTTGTAGGTCAAACCAAGCCTGAACTCTCCCTAGAAGCTAAATCGACTAAACTGAGGACATTACGAGAACACGACTCACTGGAAAAGACAAGAATGCCAGGAAAAGTCGAAGGCAGCAGAAAAAGAGGAAGACCCAACCTGAGATGGATCAACTCGATGAAGGAAGTCACGGTGGCCCTCAATCTGCAAGACCTGAACAAGGCTGTTAACCATAGGACATTTTGGGCTTGTTTAATTCATAGGCTTGCCAGGAGTCAGAAGGGACTTCATGGCAGTTAACATATACACACAGAGAGACAGAAATATCTGGCATGGAAGTCTTAGAATAAGGTCACCTCTTGAACTGAGTGAATGAAAACCTCCTCACCTGTCCTGCCTGCCTCTTCTCCTCTGCTTGACTCAGGAGGAAGCCTTCGGCCAGGGCCACCGCCTGGGAACTGGTCTCCGGCCCACATCCTCTGACCCAGACCTCCATTTCCTGGGGCAGGATGGCCAGGAACTGCTCCAGGATCACCAGGTCCAGCATCTGCTTCTTGGTGTGCCTCTCTGGCTTCAGCCAGCGGTTGCAAAGTCCATGGAGCCGGCTGCAGACCTCTCGGGGCCC
>NW_015166595.1:7182-11923 GCF_001447785.1 Gekko japonicus | reverse complement strand
CACGGTGTCCTCAGTCAGGGTCTCTGGCACAACTCTTTCCCAGAATGCAACACCACTCCCAGCTGGGAGGAGAAGGGGGCCTTCGCTTGCTGTCTTGCCAGTCCCAGGTGTTCCTGGGTCTTCTTCTTCCATCTCTTTTCTCTTGGGTTGCCTCTTCCTGTGGAAAGACAATCTTACTCACTTGACTATGAAGAGGGAAAGATTATCAAAAAGGCTGAAAGAAAATGAAAGAGAACAGAGTTACATCACTGACCCTGGTCAAGAGACACCTAAGGGTTACCCCAGTGGATCAGAAAGAGCATCTTTGTTGTAGTTTGTTGATCAGGATTAAGAAGAAGAAGAGGAAGAGGAGATTGGATTCATACCCCGCCTTTCACTTGGAGTCTCAGAGCAGCTTACAAACTCCTTTCCCTTCCCCTCTCCACAACAGACGCCCTGTGAGGTCGGTGGGGCTGAGAGAACTCTTCCGAGAACTGTCCTTGAGAGAACAGCCCTGACAGAACTACGGCTTGCCCAAGATCATCCAGCAGGTGCGAGTGGAGGAGTGGGGAATCAAACCCAGTTCTCCCAGATTAGAGCCCGCGCATTTAACTGCTACACCAAACTGACTCTCACTCATTAATGTCATTATGCTATATAAAGTATCAAGCTTTTTAAAATATGCTTGTTTTGTCCTTCAGGAAAGTAGAGCATCTCTATTTGGCTGTTTAAAACTCTGTTGCCGATGATATGCTCTTGGCCTTCTAGAAGGTTAAGTGTGTAGACTCTAATCTGGGAGAACTGGGTTTAATTCCCCACGCCTCCACTTGCAGCTGGTAACGGTGTGCCATGCGCCTCAGTGTTTACTCATGCCGGTCACATGACCACGGAGAAGTCTTCGGACAGCGCTGGCTCTTTGGCTTGGGAATGGGAGATGAGCACCGTGCCCTAGAGTCGGATTTGACGGGCTTTCAAGCAAGGGAAACCTTCACCTTTACTGTACTCATTGTTACTAACTAGAGATATTCCTAACCTTCCTTGTTTTGAGAGGCGACCCACAGGTTGAGAACCGCTGCTCGAGGTTGATCCTGCATTGAGCAGGGGGGTCGGACTAGATGGCCCGTGTGGCCCCTTCCGACTCTGTGTGATTCTGTGATTCTATGCAGCTGGGATCCACCCTACACAGGAAAAAGTCAGCTAGCTGTTGGAAAGCGAGAAACTGCAAGTAGATAAATGGGTACCGCTTCGGTGGGAAGGTAACGGTGTTCCGTGCACCTCAGTGTTTACTCATGCCGGCCACATGACCCCGGAGAAGTCCTCGGACAGCGCTGGCTCTTTGGCTTGGGAATGGGAGATGAGCACCGCGCTGTAGAGTCGGATTCGCCCGGCTTTCCAGTAAGGGAAACCTTTACCTTTACCGTACAAATTGTTACTAACTAGGGATATTCCTAACCTTCCTTTTTTTGAGATAACAACAATTTAAATCGATTTATTTAGGGTACATAATAGCAAGGGACGCCCAAAAAAGAGAGGACATGTCCTCTAAAAAGAGGACATCTGGCAACACAACAACCCCCCACCCCACCCGGAAACTGCAGATGGGGGTGGTGGTATTTGGGGCAGCCAGGCGGCACGAAGGTTTCCTCCCCTGTGATCACTCCTGGGCCTCCCTCCGGCCCCCATGGCGGAGAACTCATTTCTGTTTCCAAAATCCAGAGTCCGCCTTTCAGTCCCTGCAAGGGCCACCGTGGGGGCGAACAAATGAAAACACTGCATCAGACAGAAAATCGCGTTTTAAAACTAGTTAACACCCTTCCCGCCGCCAGACAATAGCAGAATGTCTGTCTTCCAAGCCTGAAATGACTTACTTGAGAGTAAAGCGCCCGGGATCCAGCTGCAAGGCTTTCTCCTCCAGCTGTTCTTTCCCAGTGCAGAAGCAAACCCTTCCGTGCAAACTCCACCCCACCTCCACGCCTTGCTCGGCCTCTCTAGCAAACAGCTCGGCTGCTTTAACCCTTTCAGTGCTGCCTGCAGGCACACACAAACACACACACACACTCCCTTCCCATAGAGAGCAAAGCCCGGACCCCAGCTAGACTGGATTTGACTTCAGCCCGGCAGCAATCAGCGACGCCCTATAATGCAGGTCAATGGGGCTGCTCTGGAGTAACTCGCCAGCTGATTAGCCGTCTCAGAAAACGGGGCGGTTGAGTCCAGGAAAGGAATAGAGCAGGTCGAGAAAGAAGTACTTTTCTCTCTTTCTCAAAATGCAAGAACTCCTGGGCACTCCATGAAATTGTTGAGCAGTCGGGTTAGAAGGGATAAAAGGAAGTACATCTTCACCCAAAGGCTGTGCGTGGTCACCCACACTGAATAATTCTCTTTCAATGCACTTTCCAACTGGATTTTGCCAGTTCGCACTGGTAAAATCCAGTTGGAAAGTGCGCTGAAAGGTGGATTGAAGGTGAATTATTCAGTGTGTGTGACCGCAGAGTGATTAACACCTGGAATTCATTGCCACAGGAGGTGGCGGCGGCGGCTACAAGCATGGACGGCTTCAAGAGGGAATTAGATAAACATCTGGAGCAGAGGTCCATCAGTGGCTATTAGCCACAAGGTATAGAGAGGAACTCTGGGGCAAGTGATGCTCTGTCTTCTTGGTGCTTGGGTGAGTTTATTGCTAACAAATGAGCAAGCACTTGAAGTGGTAGGGGGTCCAAATACAGCCTCCTTTCCCAAAGTCCAGATTCTGTCCCTCCCCTCCCAGAAATATTGTTAAAAACTCCCAGATGGGTGCTTTCTGGCCGCATTTGAGGTCCTGCGTTTTCTCTCCATGGGGCAATAGAAGAAGAGAAGAAGAAGAGATTGGATTTATACCCCTGCCCTTCACTACCCAAAGGTGTCTCAGAGCGGCTTACAAACTCCTTTCCCTTCCCCTCCCCACAACAGACACCCTGGGAGGTAGGTGGGGCTGAGAGAGCTCTTGACAGAAACTGCTCTTTTTCAAGAACAGCTCTTGTCAGAACTATGGCTTGCCCAAGGTCATCCAGCAGCTGCAAGTGGAGGCGTGGGGACTCAAACCCGGTTCTCCAAGATTAGAGTCCATGCACTTAACCAATACACCAAACTTGTGTAGTACAAAACCAGTAGTACACCAAGGTAAACGTAAAGGTCCCTTTGCTCGAAAGCTAGTCGAATCCGATTCTAGGGTTGCGGTGCTCATCTCCGTTTCAACGACGAAGAGCCAGCGCTGTCTGAAGACGTTTCCGTGGTCATGTGGCCGGCATGACTAAACACCAAGGCGCACAGAATGCTGTTACCTTCCCACTGAAGTGGTCCCTATTTATCTGCTTGCAATTTCTTGCTTTCGAACTGCTAGGTTAGCAGGAGCTGGAACTAGAGACGGGAGCTCACTCCGTTATGCGGCGCACCCGGGTCTCGAACTGCTGAACTACTGACCTCCCACACCCTGCAGTTCAGCATCTTAACCACTTGAGCCACCGCAGCTGTTGTACACCAAACTGTTGTACAAAACCAGATGGGCCTTTGGGTCCTTTCTGCCCGCATTGGAGGTTCTTGCGTCTTCTCTCCAGGGGGGCCATAGAAAGTTTATTAATGGATGCTCGTCTATTTAAAAAATAGCGTAACCTAACAATGTCTAACCTTCCTCCCCCATTGAGTTTTGCAGTCCTTATCCTAGGTGGATGAATAAGGAATCATAAGAACATAAGAACATAACATAAGAGAACATAAGAACATAAGAAATGCCAATGTTGGATCAGGCCAAAGGCCCATCCAGTCCAACACTCTGTATCACACAGTGGCCAGAAATACCAGGTGCCATCAGGAGGTCCACCAGTGGGGCCAGGACATTAGAAGCCCTCCCACTGTTGACCCCCCCAAGCACCAAGATGACAGAGCATCACTTGCCCCAGAGTCCCTATCTATACCTTGTGGCTAATAGCCACTGATGGACCTCTGCTCCATATGCTTATCTAATTCCCTTTTGAACCAGCGTTAGCTGCCTTGTCCTGAGATGCCTGAACAGCACTGGGTCCTGTGGGAGCGCATCCTTGTGCAGAGTTACTCCAGAGCAGCCCCATTAAGATGCACAGGGCATGGCTGACAGCAGCCCCGCTGAAGCTCCTCTTGGAGAGTACAGGAAACACTCTTCATTTGTCTGCAGCACTGATAGGGTCAATCAATCAATGGTCACTTCATTTTTGTCAATTATTTGTCCCTATTGCTTCGGGGGTTTCCCCCCTCCAATGTGTTTTGCTCTGTCTAGCAGTCCCAGAGGGAACAAAACACAAGAAAGGGGGGGGCAAAGCTATAGGGAAAAACGAGTGACAAAAATGTTAGACAGAACCTCTGTCCCTGGTTGTGTTTGCCCAGGCCAGTTTGGGACAACACACAAAGCAGTCCTGTAGAGTAAAAAGGTAAAGGTTCCCTTGCTCGAAAGCCAGTCGAATCCGACTCTAGGGTTGCGGTGCTCATCTCCGTTTCAAAGCCGAAGAGCCAGCGTTGTCCGAAGACGTTTCCGTGGTCATGTGGCCGGCATGACTAAACACCAAGGCGCACAGAACGCTGTTACCTTCCCACTGTAGTGGTACCTATTTATCTACTTGCAATTTCTTGCTTTCGAACTGCTAGGAGCTGGAACTAGAGACAGGAGCTCACTCCGTCATGTGGCACACCCGGGTCTCGAACGGCTGAACTACCGACCTTCCACAGCCTGCAGTTCAGCGCCTTAACCACTTGA
>NW_015166595.1:5097-7019 GCF_001447785.1 Gekko japonicus | reverse complement strand
GGGGCGGCTGGAAGCAGGGCGGCCGGAAGCAGGGGGCGGGGCTTCGTCATGTGCCCCGCCCCCCATACCTCACCCAGGGGAACTGCGATCCCCCGCGATCCCCCCCGAAATGATCTCTGGTGCTTACTGTTCTTAATTCTAGCTAGGCTAACTGACATCAGAAACATGCACAGTTGTAGCTGGCCAGAATAAGCAAGGTCACAAGCTCCAGCCTTTTACCTTCCCAGCGTGCATCCAAACAGCAGTCACAAATGAACCAAAGTTAATACCTGAATACATTCAGGATGTTAGAATCATAAATGGCACTTAACATATGCACCATGGAAGTGCTAAGTGCACTTATTAAGTTAAACCTGTTAGTGGCAGAGTACAAAATGTTTCATAAATTGTGCGTACAACAAAAATGACAGTGCGGAAGTGGCCGTTGTTATTATTACGGTTCCTGACCAGCGCATAATCAATCTTGGCTTTCACACACACCAAATAATGCACGTTCAATCCACTTTTAATGCACTTTGTAACTGGATTTTACCATGCGAAACACACTTTTAATGCACTTTGTAACTGGATTTTGCCGTGCGAAACAGCAAAACTCACTTGCAAACGGTCGCTGAAGTGGATTGAAACTGCATTATTCAGCATGTACGAAACTGTATTATTCAGCATGTACGAAAGCGTCCTTATAATCTAAACAAATTATACCAAAATCGTAAGGGTTTTAAGAAACAAACAATAGTAAAATATACAGGAACGAATAGAAAAACATTATTAATTTAAAAACAAAAAATCAGGATTGACGAGTGGAACATAGACTCGTTATTTCACGCATGGAATACCTTCTCTAACAATCGTTCCCTGCGAATTCTATAGTCTGCAGCAAGGAATCTGGCGCAAGCAAATGTAAACTGAGGAATTACGTCAGATAAAAACTGCTTGCACTGATAGGGTTAAAGCTACAGAGCTCTTTGCTAGAGAGGCCAAGCAAAGAGTGGGCAGGGAGGGGGTAGAGGAAAGGCTCTTTTCCAGGGAGGGGTTTGGGCCGTGATGCTCTGTATTCTTGGTGTTCAGGGGTCATCAGTGGGAGGGCCTCTGGAGTTCTGGCCCCTCTGGTGGACCTCCTGATGGCACCTGGGTTTTGGCCACTGTGTGACAGAGTGTTGGACTGGATGGGCCGTTGGCCTGATCCAACATGGCTTCTCTTAGGTTCTTATCTCTAGGGCAGTGATGCTCTGTGTTCTTGGTGCTTGGGGGGTAGGGCACAGAATGGGAGGGCTTCCGGAGTTCTGGCCCCACTGGTGGACCTCTTGACAACAACCTGGGTTTCGGCCACTGTGTGACACAGAGGCTGCAGTAACATGCACTAAGTAATCTGCTTTCAGCGCCCTTTCCGACTGGATTTACAGTCCACACAGTAAAATCTAGTTGGAAAATGCACTGAAAGTGGATTGTTCAATGTGTGTGACTGCAGCCAGAGCCTTGGACTGGATGAGCCCTTGGCTTGATGTCCAACATGGCTTCTCTTCTGTTCTTCTGTTTCATTTTAAACGGGGGCAGATTAACCATTAAACAGACTAAGCACGTACTTAGGGCACCAGGACCAAAGGGGGTACCACAAAGTTGGGAAAAGGGTGAAAAGCTTAGTTTGTACAGTATATTGTGTTATCATATGCAGGGGTCATTTCCTGCAGGAGCACACAGGAGCGGAGCTCTGGCAGTAAAGAGCCCAGGGGGCGGGCACATCCAACA
Organism: Gekko japonicus; assembly: GCF_001447785.1. NCBI lineage: Eukaryota > Metazoa > Chordata > Lepidosauria > Squamata > Gekkonidae > Gekko > Gekko japonicus. Next base: position 5,273 of record NW_015166595.1, on the reverse strand, counting down.
AGCCCCACCCCCTGTTCCCAGCAGCCCTCAGTCACAGCAAAAAGCAGCCAGGTAAGTTGCAGAGCTCCCCCGCCCCAGTCCAAAACAGCCCAGTGGCACCCTTTAAGACCAAGTTTTATTCAGGTACAAGCTCTCCCTCCTCTGCCAGGACAGATCTGCACCCCCCCCCCCCAATA
>NW_015166595.1:0-4772 GCF_001447785.1 Gekko japonicus | reverse complement strand
GGAAAGAAAGACTCGCAGGAGGCGCGATAAAGGGAAGGGGGGTGGTGGGGGAGACCTGGGGGGGAGGAGGAGATTTGAGGCGGGGGGGAGAGGAGAGACCCCCCCAAAAAAACTCACTTCCCCCCCATCCCCAAGCAGGCTTGGGCTTCTTTGCCCATCGGCGTCCCCAGGAATGCAGCCTTTGTCCTTTGCTCTTTGGGAAGCTAAAGGGGGCTTGGTAATGTTGCCAAGTCTGGATGGGGAGATTCCGGCAGATTGGGGTGGGGTGGGGTTCGGGCAAGGGAGGAAACTCAGTGAAGTTCCATGTTGGTAAGTGGAAGGTGTTGCAGGTTGGGACAAAAAAGTTAAGGACATAAGAGAAGCCGGATGTTGGATCAGGCCAAAGGCCCATCCGATCCAACACTCTGTCACACAGTGGCCAGAAATACCAGGTGCCATCAGGAGGTCCACCAGTGGGGCCAGGACACTAGAAGAAGAAGAGGAGATCGGATTTGTACCCCGCCCTTCACTACCCAAAGGTGTCTCAGAGCGGCTTACAAACTCCTTTCCTTTCCCCTCCCCACAACAGACACCCTGTGAGGTAGGTGGAGCTGAGAGAGCTCTTGATAGAAGCTGCTCTTTTTTCAAGAACAGCTCTTATCAGAACTAGGGCTTGCCCAAGGTCATCCAGCCAGGTGCGAGCGGAGGAGTGGGGAATCAAACCCGGTTCTCCCAGATTAGAGTCCGCGCACTTAACCACTACACCAGACTGGCTAGAAGTCCTCCCACCCCCAAGCACCAAGAAGACAGAGCATCACTTGCCCCAGACCGAGAGTTCCTCTCTATACCTTGTGGCTGATAGCCACTGATGGACCTCTGCTCCATATGTTTATCTAATTCCCTCTTGAAGCCATCCATGCTTGTAGCCGTGGCCACCTACTGTGGGAGTGAGTTCCATGTGTTAATCATTCTTTGAGTGGAGAAGTACTTCCTTTTATCCATTCTAATGTGACTGCTTATCAGTTTCATTGAGTGCCATTTGAGTGCCAACTTCAACTCTAGGCTACTGGGGTCTGAACTTGCAGAGACAGAGAGGGAAGAAGATCTTGGGGTCATAGTGAGGAAGAAGAGAAGAAGAAGAGAAGAGATTGGATTTATACCCCGCCCTTCACTACCCAAAGGTGTCTCAGAGTGGCTTACAATCTCCTTTCCCTTCTCTACCTCACAGCAGACACCCTGTGAAGTAGGCGGGGCTGAGAGAGCTCTGACAGAAACAGCTCTTTTTCAAGAACAGCTCTTATCAGAACTATGGCTTGCCCAAGGTCATCCAGCAGGTGCAAGTGGAGGAGTGGGGAATCAAACCCGGTTCTCCCAGATTAGAGTCCACGCTCCTAACCACTACACCAAACTGGCTCTTAGAAGCAATGTTCCCTCTAAACTAGCTCAGCTTTTGAGCCTCCGGCTCACACATTTTTGTCTCAGCTCAGGAAGGAGGGCTCCAGAGCAAACTGATTTATGCAGCAGCCAAATCGCTTGCTCGCAACTTTAGTACCAGTAGCTCACAAAGTAGAATTTTTGCTCGCAAGACCCCACAGCTGAGAGGGAGCATTGAAAGAGTCAACCTCGTGTGCTGCGGTGGTGAAAAAGGCAAACTCTGTTTTAGGGATGATTAGGAAAGGGATTGAGAATAAAACGGCCGATATTGTAACGCCCCTGTATAGATCAGTGGTGCGGCCTCATTTGGAATTCCATCTACAGGTCTAGTCACCGTATCACAAAAAGGACGTTGCAGAGCTAAAAAAAGCTCAGAGGAGGCAAACCGAGATGATAAGCGCATTTGAGCACCTTCCCTAGGAAGAAAGGCTGAAGAGTATGGGACTTTATCAGTTGAGAAAAGAGACGACTGGGGGGACGATAGAGGGTTTTTATAATTATGCGTGCGGTGGAGAGTGTGTGGACAAAGAGAAATTTTGCCCCCTTTCCTAAAAGACTAGAACTCGAGGGCATCTGATGAAGCTGATGGGCAGTAGTTTCAGGACAAACAAAAGGAAATACTAAATTACACAGCGGATGATTAAAATGTAGAAGTCACTGCCAGAGGATGTAGTGGTGGCCACAGAGATAAACAGTTTTCAAACGGGATTAGATAGATTCCTGGAGGATAAGTCTGTCAATGGCTACTATTCCTAGTGGCTGAGGAGAATCTCCACATTCAGAGGCAATAAGCCTCTGAACTCCAGAGCCAGGAGGCAACATCTGGGAAAAGCCTCGGGCTCTGTGCCCTGTGGCTGGCCCTCCAGAGGAACCGGTTGGCCTCTGTGTGAGACAGGATGCTGGACTAGAGGGACCACTGGTCTGATCCAGCAGGGCTCTTCTGATGTTCTCCAAAGCAGCCATTTTCTCCAGGGGAACTCCTCTCTGTACTCTGGAGATAAGCTGTGATTCAAGGAGATCTCCAGGCCGCACCTGGAGGCTGGCAACCCTATTTAGAGTAGACCTCTGCCTTTCTTCTCCTCCCTTTTCCATTTGGAAACCCGACTCCTCTGAGCAGGCAGCTTTGCTGCTCTCCTGGCTGTGTGGGGGGGGGGGCTTCCCTCCAAGGCTACCAGAGGTGATGCACGAGAGTTGCAGAATCTTCTCAGGGTCAGCTGTGCCAGTCCCTGGATGGAGGAAAAGAGGCAAGGCCCCCCCCATCCAGCGTGCCTTGAAGACCTGTGCCTCTGACCTGGTTCAGACAAGCAGAGACGATGGGCAGACACTTTGTCCCTGCAGTGCTAGTTTTCTGTGCGCAGGGAGTTCTTCCATTATTCCGAGGGATATTGATCGTTTCAGAGATCAGGGCCGGATTCTCCCGCCTGCTTCCCTGAAAATAAAGTGCTCAGTAGAACCAAGATGGTCTCCGAATAGATTACAAGATGATATCGGTCTTCCATTGGAGGTAGTATTGTCCTGTAGTTGGTACATAGCCAGTCCAGTGGTACCAGCGCCACACAATGTTATGGCAGATCTTCCAAGGGCCGTCCCCCTAGCCCCGTTGTTACCCACGCCAGTGGTGGCCCCGACGTGAAAGCCTGGCGGAAGAGCTCCGTCTTGTAGGCCCTGTGGGAGCTCCTCTGGGAGCTCATTGACCTTCATTCCTTGACCACTGTATCTCAAAAAGGACACTGCAGAGCTGGAAAAAGTACAGAGGAGGGCAACCAGGATGATCAGGGGGGTGGAGCCCCCTCCCTAGGAGGAACGTCTGAAGACTCCTGGACGTTTCAGTTTAGAAAAAAGATGACTAAGGGGGGACATGATAGAAGTTTATAGAATTAGGCATGGGGTGGAGAGAGTTGACAAAAAAGAAAATTTCCTCCCTCTCCCAAAGGAAGAGAACTCGAGGGCATCCGATGAAGCTGATGGGCAGTAGGTTCAAGACAAACAAAAGGAAAGACTCCTTTACACAGAGATTCATTAAAATGTGGAGTTCGCTGCCGGAGAATGTAGTGATGACTACAGGAATAAACAGATTTGTGGAGGATAAGCCTATCAATGGCTTCTATCCCTGACGACTGAGGGAAACAACCACATTCAGAGGCACTAACCCTCTGAATCCCAGAGCCAGGAGGCAACATCAAGGGAAGGCCTCGGCCTCTGTGCCCTGTTGTTGGTCCTCCAGAGGAATTGATTGGCCCCTGTATGAGACAGGATGCTGGACTAGATGGACCACTGGTCTGGTCCATCTGGCCTCTTCTTGTGTTCTTATGAAGGCCTCGGCTTCTATGCCCTGTTGTTGGCCCTCCAGAGGAACTGGTTGGCCACTGTGTGAGACAGGATGCTGGACTAGATGGACCACTGGTCTGGTCCATCTGGGCTCTTCTGATGTTCTTATGAAGGCCTCATCCTCTATGCCCTGTTGTTGGCCCTCCAGAGGAACTGGTTGGCCATTGTGTGAGCAGGATGCTGGACTAGATGGACCACCGGTCTGACCCAGCAGGGCTCTTCTTATGTTCTTATGAAGGCCTCGGCCTCTATGCCCTGTTGTTGTCAGCAAGCTGCCAAATCTTCCTTTCTGGTGTTCCTATGTATGCGCATGTTTGCTTTTGTTTTCACATGTAGATGTGTTGATGCACTTAATTGCTTAGCTGCTGGAAGGTGTATATCTCTCAAGGCCACAGGTGGTTCGCTCACAACACAGGTGTGTTGGCCCGGAACTGGTTGGCCGGTGTGTGAGATAGGATGCTGGACTAGATGGACCACTGGTCTGATCCAGAAGGGCTCTTCTTATGTTCTTAGCAGGCGATGGCCTGTTGTTGGCTGTGCAGAGGAATGCATTGGCCACTGTGTGGTATGGGATGCTGGACTGGATGGACCATTGGTCTGATCCAGATTAGTTCTTAAGAATCAGAGACCGCTGAGCGGAGTGCTCTGAGCCCTGCATTTTAAAGCACACCATCCCATCTTGTTTTCATAACTATCCTTGCACTTTCTTGCAATTGTCGATTGTTAAATGGTTTTAAATGCTTTAATTGTTATATGAATTTTGGCACGCTGGGGGCCAAGTAATGTGAGCCGAGCCTGCTTGCGGGGAGGGCGGGCTATAAATGCAATAAAATAAATAAATACATACATACATTCTTATTCCCAGGATCTTGAATTGTGCTCTGAAGCAAACCTGGAGAGAGAGTCTCTCTGGGGACCGGAACCGAAATTATATGTGTGGTAAAAAGGGGTTCCCACCAGTGTTCCCTCTAAACTAAGTTAGGGTGAGCTAGCTCACAGTCCTTTAGCATCTGGCTCACACATTTTTGTCT
>NW_015166594.1:39778-58197 GCF_001447785.1 Gekko japonicus | reverse complement strand
AAGACAAAAATGTGTGAGCCGGAGGCTCCCTAGGGTAGTGAATGGCGGGGTAGAAATCCAATCTCTTCTCTTCTTCTCCTCTTCTTAAGCCAACGCCTTCACATGCTAGTGCCACTAAACAATTCACTTCACTAAACAGTTATGTAGCAGTGCCAAATAACAAGGCTGGTAAAATACCCAGGAATTTCGGTATCCAGATTTCATCAGCCAGAGATATCGAAAAGTGACTGGAATAGCCATAGGATTCCTTCAGCCCCTGTGGCTTTTCGGCAGAGAAGACAAAGACAATCTTTTACTTTCCCCAACAACTCACCCCTTTCTTGGGCTACGGCTTTAAGGAAATGACCCACTGGTCGGTCAACAAAGTCTTCTGAGTGGTTTATCAGTGCTTCTTGTACTGCTTCGAATCCAGACAATACAACTAAAGGTATGTGCCCCATCCACACGGTGTAAATGTTTCCGTATTGCTTTGCCACGTGCCATTTGCATCCAATGAGACAAGAGGAGTTACATTCAAACAAATTGGCTGAACTAATATAACACGTGTGCTTCAATAGAAGACGTGCTCTTCATCCTTCCTTACCTTGGCAGCTCCTGTTCATAGGCTTCTCTCCTTTCAGCTCATTCTTCCTTCTCCTGGAGACACTCTCACTTCTAAGCTTTCTGTTGCCCCTGACTGAGGCCCTTTCAGCACCCGTATTTTGCCTCAGTTTCTGAGCACATCCTATTCTTCCATTCTGCATTCCCTCCTTCTTCCACTTCCAGTTTGTGTCAGGGCTTTTTCTTGTTTCTGCATTTGTTTTACAGGGATCTGCATTCAGACCACTTCCAGCACACTCTTGCCCTGCAGCCACCAAAACTCCTTTTGCTGCGATTCTTGGTTCTCATCCACTTTTGAATTGCTAATCCTCTCTAAAGTAAAATTGTTTCTGCAGGTATTTAAGTGCTGCCCACTGCTCTCCCCTGTTTCCACCTCTCCCTCCCCATTCTGTTTTCTTTCCCTCCTTTTCAAAGACAAAAGAGGACATGTCCTCCTCCTCAGGAAATTTTTAAAAAAGCCATAGGGAGCATAAGGAGGAATCAGCAGGGGTCATTTTGTAGAAAAAGAGAACATAAGAACATAAGAACATAAGAGACGCCAATGTTGGATCAGGCCAAAGGCCCATCCAGTCCAACACTCTGTGTCACACAGTGGCCAGAAATACCAGTGCCATCAGGAGGTCCAGCAGTGGGGCCAGGACATTAGAAGCCCTCCCACTGTTGACCCCCCCAAGCACCAAGAAGACAGAGCATCACTTGTCCCAGAGCCCCTATCTATACCTTATGGCTAATATCCACTGACGGACCACTGCTTCATATGCTTATCTAATTCCCTTTTGAAGCCGTCCATGCTTGTAGCCGCCACCACTTCCTGTGGTACATGTTCCCCAGAGAGCACTACAATTGGGGTCCCAAAACTGTTTGGCCCTCCCGGGCCCTAAAGAAGCCAGGCTAGCAGTGACAAGGGCCAGGGCCTTTTTTGTGGTGGCCACTTACTGGTGGAATGAGCTCTCAGATGACATCAGGGCCCTGCGGGACCTTTTACAGTTCCGCAGGGCCTTTAAAACGAAGCTCTTCCACCAGGCGTTTGATTAGGGTGCTGCCTCCCAACGTTGTGGCCCTGGCCCAGGGGTCATTTCCTGCGGGAGTGCACAGGGGCGGAACTCCAGCAGTAAGGAGCCCAGGAGTCGGGCACATGCAACAAGCCTCACCCCCTGTTCCCAGCAGCCCTCAGTCAGGCCACAAGGAGCAAGAAGCAGCCAGGTAAGTTGCAGAGGCCCCCCCACTCCTGCCTTCAGGTACAAGCTTTCCCTCCTCTGTGAGGGCAGATCTGCGCATCCCCCCCCCCAATAGCTAGCAATCCAATATAGTTCAGTGGAGCGAGCAGTGGGTGTTGCCTTCTGACACACTTCTGGTGATGTCAGGGGGTGTGGCATATGCAAATAAGTTATGCTAATAAGTTATGCTAATGAGCTCCTGCACCTCTTTTTCTCTGAAATGGCCCCTGCCCTGGTCCAATATCAGTACCAATCTAATAACTAATAGCCTGGCAAGAACTCAGACTATAGTGGCAGCTGACCGTCTGGATGCCAAGAGAATGTCGCCATCGTTTACTAGCTCCTATGACTACTAGCACTTTTGATTTTATATGTTCTGTTTTTTATTTAAATCTTGCATTTTAACATATTTTATTGTTTCTCTCATATAAATAGAAATAATAAATAAATAAATACATTTATATTTTGTAATAACTTACCTTAATGAAAACATTGTGAGAAAAACTGAATACTAATCTCCAAGTGCCTCCAATGAGAGGAAGCCGAAGGGGACCAGGAGGATAGGATCTGCTTGACCAGAGCTGTTGCAGAAAGTGGAGAATCAGGAGACCAGCCAGCAGAGCGATCCAAATTGCCTGTATTCCCGACACCATCTTTGTGTCTTTCTCTCTGTCTCAGTATTTTTCAGCAAGGTGAACCGAATGTTCTTTCTCTCGGGGGTTTTCTTTCTTGACAGATGGCAGTCTTTATTTCCCTACCAGCAAGCTTTTACACAGTCCATGTATCAAGTTAAGGAAGCAGGAAGTCTCCTGGCACAATAGCCAAGTGGTTTGGAATGTGGCCATGCAGGCGTAACACGTGTATCAGAATGTTTATGGTTACTCAGATAATTATTGCGAGGAGAGTTTAATATCAAAGGTCTGTGTACTCTAACATAGGACTACCGAGGACCAATTTTGTGCCGTGAGCATTCTGAAAGAATCAAGTTCCCTATGATTGTGAAATATACATAGCATAAGTTAATGCAGATAGCATGCCCTTTGGTATCTGCTTTCCCTGGGAGTTTGAGCACTTAGATATCTATGGAAAGACAACGGATTATTTAAAAAAAAACAAACTTTGCTATCCTCAGCTTCTTCAGAAAACTGGTCCTTGTGCCCCTCCCCCCCCCCAAAAAAAATCGCATGTGAATGAAGATTTCAGTACTAGTAACCACATATGCAAGTTGATTGTCTCCAATGAGAACATGGATGTGTAAAGTTGCTAGTTATTCCTTAATTTCATTTCCACTTATTTAACTATGTAGTAGGGGTGTGCACGAGGGGGGGGGACACACAGTAATTTTGGATCCAGATTTCCTGTAAGGTCCCCGTTTTGCTGGTCCAAATTGTCTTTTTCTTTTCTTCTTTTTTCCCCCTGTCAAGTTGCAGTCGACTTACGGCAACCCATGAACTTTCAAGGCAAGAGGCGTTCAGCGGTGATTTGCCATTGTCTGCCTCTGCAGAGCGACCCTGGACTTCCTTGGTCGAATCTGAAGAAGTGTGCCTTGCACACGAAAGCTTAGACCTTCAACAAAACTTGGTTGGTCTTAAAGGTGCCGCTGGACTCAGACTTCATGTCCTTATTGGATTGGGATCCGTTTCTGGATGTTTTCTTCACGTGCCAGGATTTCTGGGTTTCACAAACAGATGTTGTTGGGTGTGGCCTATTATGCTAATGAGTTCCTGCTGGGCGTGGCCAACTTGGGAGCCAGCCGGAACTCCGTTCCTGTGCGTTCCTGCCCAAAAATAGCCCACAGTTATCCTTACAGGAAATACAAAAAAAGCAGAAAACCACCCAGACACTGTAATGTGATGGCTGAAACATTTAGTAAACCTTTGCATGTTAAAACATTATATAACATTGTTAGAAGAAGAAGAAGAGATTGGATTTATACCCCGCCCTTCACTTGGAGTCTCAGAGCAGCTTACAAACTCCTTTCCCTTCCCCTCCCCACAACAGACACCCTGTGAGGTGGGTGGGGCTGAGAGAGCTCTTGACAGAAACTGCCCTTTCAAGGACAGCTCTGACAGAACTATGGCTTGCCCAAGGTCATCCAGCAGGTGCAAGTGGAGGAGTGGGGAATCAAACCTGGTTCTCCCAGATAAGAGTCCACCCACTTAACCACTACACCAAACTGGCTCTCTGTACACGCTGTAGAAGAAAGGAGTGGATTTATACCCCTCCCTTCACTAACCGAAGGAGTCTCAGAGTGGCTTACAAACTCCTCTCCCTTCCCCTCCCCACAGCAAACGCCCTGGGAGGTAGGTGGCGGCTGAGAGACCTCTTGACAGAAACGACTCTTTTTCAAGAACAGCTCTGACAGAACTATGGCTTGCCCAAGGTTGCAAGTGGAAGAGTGGGGAATCAAACCCGGTTCTCCCAGATAAGAGTCCACAAACTTAACCACTACACCAAACTGGTTCTCTGTACACGCTGTAGAAGAAAAGATCGGATTTATACCCCGTCCTTCACTAACCGAAGGAGTCTCAGAGCGGCTTACAAACTCCTTTCCCTTCCCCTCCCCACAACAGACACCCTGTGAGGTAAGTGGGGCTGAGAGAGCTCTTTCAAAAACTGCCCTTTCAAGGACAGCTCTGACAGAACTATGGCTTGCCCAAGGTCATCCAGCAGCTGCCAGTTGGGGAGTGGGGAATCAACTCCAGTTCTCCCAGATAAGAGTCCACCCACTTAACCACTACACCAAACTGGCTCTCTGTACATGCTGTAGAAGAAAAGATCGGATTTATACCCCGCCCTTCACTAACCGAAGGCGTCTCAGAGCGGCTTACAAACTCCTCTCCCTTCCCCTCCCCACAACAGACACCCTGGGAGGTAGGCGGGGCTGAGAGAGCTCTTTCCAGAACTGCCCTTTCAAGGACAGCTCTGACAGAACTATGGCTTGCCCAAGGTCATCCAGCCAGGTGCAAGTGGAGGAGTGAGGAATCAAACCCTGTTCTCCCAGATAAGAGTCCACCCACTTAACCACTGCACCAAACTGGCTCTTTGAAGTTTTATGGCTGGATTAACAGTTCTGTTGTTTTCTTTTCCTTTCCCTGTGGCAGAAAATTGACACTTCGAAGACTCACCCCCATCAAGGAAGGGCACTTATGTTATCCAGATTTAACGTATTGCCATTGGCTATCTTCTCTGGAAGATGCCATAAAATCCCTTATGAACTTCGACAATGCCCTTGTAGTCAGGGTGCCATGGAATCTGTTTCCCACGTTCTTTTAAATTGCCCATTTTATACTAATACCCGGGGTAAATTTCTGGACTCCCTTCTTTCTAAATAGCGTGGGTCCCGGTCACACGAGCGGGATGATCCACTGCCGAAGGGAGGCAAATTAGAGCCGGAGCAAAAAGAGCTGCGGGAGCTCAATCCGACGTGCCCCCGTGGCTCCGGCAGCCGATCACACATTGTGCAGCAAACCGGCAGTAGCGCGCTTGTGTGCATGCGTGGGACGGGGAACGACGCTGGCTGCGACGGGCTACCATCGCTTCCCCGACCAGATGCCTGGAGTTGCCGCGCATCATCCGGAAGGTAGTGCTCAAAAGGTAGTACCTTTTACATGTGCGTTTTCGGGCCGAAGGGCCAGATCGAGGACGGGTGCGTGGCGCTTCCCAGATGTTGCAGTGTGATCGTGTCTGCTTGCTGTGCCTCCGATCCGTCCCTCTTGCGGGGCAAATCCTCCCGTGTGACCGGGGCCGTGGTCTCCCAGAGAGTGTCAAAGTCCAGTTGCTACTCTCGGGGCAAAATTCTTCTATAACTTTTAACGTTGCCTGTTTTCTTCGATCTGCAATTCATATCAGGGAAACTATAAACTGATCAGTGTCTTTCCCCCTTGCTGTTTGTTTGTTTGTATGACAGCCACGTTTTTGATGTATTCCTAAATTTTAATGTACTTTTATCTCAGATATGCCAATAAAGGTCTGTCTGACAAAGACTCGGGATAGAATTAACACTCCATTTTAACTCTTTGCCCCAATGATCTCCCCCCTTAAGGACGACTCGCAGTTGGATTTCCACATGTATCTGAAAAAGTGGCCAGTAACTCACAAAAGCGCCTATTGAAATATATGTTGTTAATGTTTAGGACGCCACTGAACTTTGATTTTTTTCGGCTGCAACTGAACTTTGCGCTCCTCTTCGCATTCTGCACTCCTCCACTTACCCGAAGGCAAACAAAAGAAATAACCTCTTTGCAGCCAGCAGGCTCCCCTCCCCCTCCCTCCTCAGCTTCAAAGCAGAGAGCAGTTTCTCCTCTGCCTGCCTCCTTCCCTCTGGGGAGGCTAAAGCAGCACTCTGTCTTTCCCAACAGCTTTAATTGACTGTAATTGGCCTCGCAACATGCTAAATGCATCTTCTGAACGCAAAGACTGCCAAGTGATCTCTACAGCTCCTTCTTCCAAAAAGATATGCTAGTCACTTTAGAGTCAGTTTGGTGTTGTGGTGAGGAGCGCGGACTCAAATCTGGGAGAGCTGGGTTTGATTCCCCACACAGCTGCAGGTATGATCTTGGGTCAGTTACAAGTTCTTTCAGAGCTGCTCTCTCATGAGCAGGAAAGAGCTCCCTCATTCCCACCTACCTCAGGTGTCTGTTGTGAGGAGGAGAAGAGAAAGGAGAATGTAAGCCGCTCTGAGACTTCTTTCGGTAGTGAAGGGCGGGGTATAAATCCAATCTCCTCCTCCTCGTCCTCTTCTTATTCTTATTCTCATGGATAGTAGTCATCAAGAAAAGAAACTTTGGGAGCAATTATCGCTATGAAAGTTAAATGTTTCATAGCTTTGTTGTCTCTAGCTTTTAGGACCCCTCCACACAGCAGTGGCATTTATTGATTATTTCTTTACGTTACTTAGAGCCCACCTTTATCACCTGGTCTCAAGGTGGATTACACACAGGGAGTCAAAACGGTCAATGGATGGGACTTTCCAGAAACAATGTAACAGGATTTGGGTTGCAGAACCAACCAGAAATCCAAAAACAGAACGGAAGCAAAGCATAAGCATTAACGTGATGCATGAAACGTTGCAAAATTCCATAGCAGGACCCTAGTTTTAGAAAGCTACACACAGGACTATAGACCACATTCCCTGATCACTCTTCTAAGTAACTTTGTGAATCATTTAGTACCGTGCAAGTTCCCGTCTCTAATTCCAGCTCCTGCCAACCTAGCAGTTTGAAAGCAAGAAATTGCAAGTAGATAAATAGAGACCACTTTGGTGGGAAGGTAACGGCATTCCGTGCGCCTTGGTATTTAGTCATGCCGGTCACATGACCACGGAAATGGCTTCGGACAGCGCTGGCTCTTCGGCTTTGAAACGGAGATGAGCACCGCAACCCTAGAGTTGGACTCGACTGGCTTTCAAGCAAGGGAACCTTTACCTTTACCTTTAAGTCCCTTGCCTGCATAGAAAAGCCCTCTTGAATAATTCAGCTTTGCATGGCTGTGGAAATCCAGGAAGAGGGGGAGCCTTCTTGACCTCCTCCGGCAGGCCGTTCCACAAGGTTGGGGCCACACCAGAGAAGGCACGTGTATGGGCAGTTGTTTTTTAAAATATATATTTTAAAATATATATTGAAGCACTTTATTGTTACTGCTAATTGTAATGTTTGATTATTTTTAAAAGTTTTACTGGTTTTATGTATGGGCTATGCCCCTTTGTAAGCCGCCCTGAGCCCGCTTGCGGGGAGGGCGGGGTAAAAATCTTCAAATAAATAAATAAAATAAAAATAAAAATAATGTCAATTTATTATTTATTATTTATTAATTCAATTTATACCCCTCCCTCCCCACGAGCGGGCTCAGGGCAGCTTACAGTAGTGGCACCGGTTGCCAATAAAACCATATAAAACATATAAAACAGTACTAAACAAAGAAAACCATAAAATCATAAGGTGCTATTGGTTATCCTTATGGTGGCGTGCTACAGATGTCTCCAACAGCTGAGTTCCAGCTCAGTGTCGACCTGAGTCACTCAATGGAATGAGCCAGACGTTAGAGCTGAGGGCCGGGCTCGTTGATGGTAATAGTGGGGGCGGCTCTTAGTCGAAGGCCTGGTGGAAGAGCTCCGTCTTGCAGACCCTGCGGAACTGTAAAAGATCCTGCAGGGCCCTGATCTCTCCCAAGACCTCGTTCCACCAGTAAGGAGCCACCAATGAAAAGGCCCTGGCCCTCGTCGCAGTGAGCCTGGCATCCTTGGGGCTCAGGAGAGTCAACTGATTCTGTGACCCCGACCACAGTGCTCTATGGGGTATATGTGGGGCAAGGCAGTTCCTCAGGTATGTCTGACTCTGGCCATATAGGGCTTTAAAGGATTGTGCCCCATGGAACTCCACAGGATAGGTCCCACACTGGTGACAAGTGGTCTCCCACAGCTACCCTTTTAGTCTGATCTGTGAGGAATGATTTGAACGAGTTTAACATGCATCCCGTCCATGCCTACTTCTGCCTCCAAGCATCTTGACAAGACGGTATGATCTACTGTATCAAAGGCTGCAGATAAGTCCAACAAGAGCAACAAGGGGCATGGTCTTTAAGTACTCTCAGACACGGGTCATCAACTAAGGCTAGCAGAGCTGTCTCTGTCCCATAGCCTGGCCTTAAGCTAGACTGGAAAGGGTCTAGAGCAGAGGAATTATCCAGGAAGACCTGGAGTTGGTCCACTACTGCTCTCTCAATCACTTTGCAAAGAAAGAAATTTAGAGTCCAGTAGCACCTTTAAGACCAACAAAGGTTTATTCAAGGAATGAGCTTTCATGTGCATGCACAGTTTTTCAAATACATTGGAATGAAAGATATCTCTCCTTATATATAATTGAGTAGTGGGGTGGCACATTCCAGCATCCCACTGACTGTGCAATGCACTCCATCAGCCATTGGCCCATCAGCCACCATTCAAGAGTACTCACAGGCCATTGGCCAGGTGCTGGGTCTGTTCCTCTTCCCCGCCAGCTCCCACCTCAGCCACTGTTCCCTGTCAGAATTACTGGCAAACGGCTGTCTCTCCCTACGAAGACACTTCTCCTGCTTGGCTCCTCTGTGGAACTAACTTTTCCCTCAGTGGCTGCTGGTAGAAAGAAACCCCTTAGAAGGTTTGAGTCAGCCTGAACCTTTACTTTTGCAGAAAGGTAGTAACAGCTGTGGCCAAATAAGGCTGAGATGGCTTCATAGATAGGGTGGATAGAGAGGGAGTTGAGTTGATGTGGTTACTATCAGGTGTTAGTCGTCAGACAGAGAAAGAAAAGCAAAGCAGGGATACGGAGGAGAGCCAAGAGACTTTTGAATTTCATCCCTCTTCAGGAGCCTTGTATGAGGAATTCATTTGAAGGCTTGGCCTGTTGCTTGTGGTAACTGCTGTATCATTTTGGCTTTTATTTGCACTAAGTACTGGACTGTTATCTTGTTTGCCTGTCTCCTCTCCCTCTTCATCCTTGGATTTAGTTAATAAAGAGAACTATTTGTTGAATTGGAGTTCCCTCCTTCGTGCAGCAAATAGCCCATGGCCAGGATGAAGAGCACTATCAGAGTGAGTCCCTGGAGTGACAACTGGCAGGGTTCGATAGTCAGGTCACACAACACAGTGCTTCATAAGAAGAATTCTACTTGAGGAGATTCCTAGAATATCACTAGGAAGGCCATTTTCTTGCCATCTTTTCTTTTCCTCAGTTTCTTGATGGTGGTGGTTTGGGGCCAGGAGCAAGTGTTACCTGCTGCAGTTGGGCAAATGGTACATCTAATTATAATTTGGGGGCTTTCAGAGCAATCACTAAGCCTAATATACTGAAGACTACACTACACCCCTAAGAAATATAGTTCAGTAACAAAAATGGTTTCATAAGGCCTAGCTGCTGGGAGTTTACCACCTTATTATAGATGCTTGTTTATGATGGGGACATGGGTCTTCCTTTTCTAGTGATGAAACTACTCACATCTGCTGTCCAGTTGTGGACATGGTGGGAAGCCTTGATTAGCAGATAGACTGCAATTTAGTGTGCAGTCCTAAATTGACATGGACAAACTCGCCATAATATAGGAATAATTCATTTTCACAAAAAAAAAGAGAGAAGAAGAATGAAGAGTTTTCCCTCGGATGACCGTGGCCCCGCTCCCAGCATGCCCGGGGTGGTTGCGTCCAGGGCTCTAGTCGGGGGGGAGCTCTCAGGTACGGAGCTCCGGAAGAGAACCTCTAGGGGGCGGGGCGGTCACGTGGTGAAGCCCCGCCCCCTTCTTTACCCCGCCCTCTGCTTCGATCTTCATTCCGTTTGGGAATGAGGATGAAGCAGGAGGGTAAGTAGCCGGGCCTTCTGACACACTTCCGGTGATGTCAGGGGGTGTGGCCTTCTGTCACTTCCAGTGATGTCAGGGGGCATGGCATATGCAAATAAGTTATGCTAATGAGTTATGCTAATGAGCTCCGGCAGCTCTTTTTCTACAACAAGACCCCTGTCAATGCAACAAACATGAAGTTGAGCCAACTTCGGAGGACGGCGGAAGACAGGAGGGCCTGGCCTGATGTGGTCCAAGGGGTCACAAAGAGTCAGCCTTGACTGTGCGACTGAACAACAAAAGAACAAAATGTTCCTGAACTACCTTGAAAATGGAACTTTTCCTGCCAGAAATTCCTGCTTGAAAACTTCCCAGAAGCAATCAATCAGCAAAAGTGCATTTGTGGCCAGGAATGCAAAACAACATCCCTTTCTCTATAGAATCCAGAAATGGTTTTGCTGCGGAGCAACAGACGGGTCCAGAACCAGAAGTGATTGAGCTCTGCAAGTCAACAGAAGGGTTAATTTCCCAGACTGCTATGCTTACTGGGCAAAGTGAACCACCACCAGAGGTCATTTCGGGGGGGAACGCGGGGGAACACAGTTCCCCCGGGTGAGGTGCAGGGGGGCGGGGCACATGATGAAGCCCCGCCCCCTGCTTCCGGCCGCCCTGCTTCCAGCCCTCATTCAGCCAGGAGGAAGCAGGAGAAGAGGGAGGGTAAGTTGCTTTCTCCCCGCCTCTCCCCACCCCTGCCTGCCTGGGGCCAGGGAGGGCCTTCGCGGGGCTTCCTCGCACTCCCGCTGGCCTTGCAGGTCCACCGCCGGGCCCCTGATGTCAGGGGGTGTGGCATATGCTAATGAGTTCCCCTAGCTCTTTTTCTACGAAATGACCCCTGACCACCACTGGAAGTGTTTGATCCCCCCAAAAAAAGAACAGGTAAGAGGGGGAAGTGGACAGGGTTAATGAAGTGTCCCACATCAGTGATAGCAAGGAAAGCCTAAACAGCTGAATAAAAAGGCTTTCTGTTCGGAAAGTACAAACAGTGGATTTCCATCTCTATAGAGCATCTGATGGGATTCCGCTCATGTTCCTCCCTGAAGCCCTGCAACTGGGCCCACCCCACCAGTTGTCTAGCGCAGTTGTGCAGAGACCAGCATTGTGCTGGGCTCGGGTTGCCAGATCTGTTTCTCACTCCAGCAGTGAAATTTGGGTGGCCTTCCAGGGGCGGACGGGGATGTTGTGTGGGGATGCTCTGGTATTTGGGTGAAACTCTATGGCTTTTTGCCCTCAAACCATAGAGTTTGCCCAAATACCTGAGTGTCCCTGCATGATGTCCCCAACGTGATGATGTCCCCATTTAGGGGTGGGGTTTCCCCCACGAGCCAGCTGGTCTGCAGCAGGGAGAACCCCCTGAAACTGGGGGATCCCCCGCCCGGACTTGGGGGTTGGCAAGCCTATGCTGAGCCCAGTTGCATGGTGGTCAATTTGCCGTGCCCAGCCCCATGGTTGCTATTGCTGAACAGAACCAGTTGTATACTAGCAGCCCTAAGCATGGCCACATTTCCGCCATGGTTTCTGGGCACAGTTGCGTGGTGGCTGTTGCCAGGTTACGCCACTGCTGGTGGACCAAGATTCACAGTGGCTGCTCAACATCGGGCACAGTTCTGTGGTGGCCATCACTCCTGTGCTAGGCCCACTCCTGGGCTGGCTGCCAGACAGAGTTGCATGGTGGCTGCTGGGCCGGGCCGAGTTTTTTGATGGATGGAGGCCCCCCATTCCAGTTGTGCAGTGGTTGTGGCTGAGCCAGACTCAATTGCTTGATGACCAACCCCAGACTGGGTTAGTGGTGTTGTTGATGGTTGCTGCCAGGTCCAGTTGCACAATGAGTACTGCTGGACCAGGCCTAGTTACATGGTAGATGTTGGCCCCTGGGCTGGACCCAGTAGTGGGGTAGCTACTGCCACCATGATAAGCCGATCCCTGTTATATGTTGGCTGCTAGGCAGTAGGGTTCCTATTTCCCAGGCAGGGGCAAGGGATCCCCACTTTGGGGGGCTTCTGCCCACCACTGGCCAGCTGGCTGGTGGGGGGAACCCCACCCCCAAACAGCGATGTCACATGGCGACATACCTATTTTATTTATTTATTTTTTATTTATTTATCGAATTTCTACCCCACCCTCCCAGTCAGGGCCAGCTCAGGGCGGCTTTCATCAAATCAGACACGTTACATTAAAACATAAATCACAATGAAAACAGTTCTAAAGACATCATAATAAAGTGCTAGTGGTCAATATTAATTTGATGGTGGCAGCCATTTACCTAATGCGATGACGTCACACAGAGGCAGAGGTCATATCGGGGGGATCGTGGGGGATTGCAGTTCCCTCGGGTGAGGTATGGGGGGCGGGGCACATGATGAAGACCCGCCCCCTGCTTCCGGCCGCCCCACTTCTGGCCCTCATTCAGCCAGGAGGAGGCAGGAGAAGAGGGAGGGTAAGTTGCTTCCTCCCTGCCTGGGGCCAGGGAGGGCCTTTGCGGGGCTTCCTTGCACTCCCACCGGCCTTGCAGGTCCACCGCCGGGCCCCTCATGGGGCTCGGCAGTGGAGCTGCAAGGCCGGCGGTGGTGGCCGGGACCGTTGGGGGCGAGGTGTGTGGCCTTATGACACACTTCCGGTGATGTCAGGGGGTGTGGCCTTATGAAACACTTCCGGTGATGTCAGGGGGTGTGGCATATGCTAATGAGTTATGTTAATGAGTTCCCCTAGCTCTTTTTCTACAAAACGACCCCTGCACAGAGGTGACATCATCACGTCAGGGACGTTGCATGGCAAGACTCTGGTTTCTGGGCAAAACTCTATGGTTTGAGGGCAACTTTACCATAGTGTTTTGCCCTCAAACCAGAGCGTCTCCGTGTGACATCCCGCCGGGATGACATCACTTCTTTGTGATGTCATCATGTTGGGAGCATCACCACGCTGCCTCTCACCCCGCACTGCCGCGTCGTGAAGACCTGGCAACCCTAGGTCGGGCCAGTTACCCGGTGGCTGCCCCAGGCCCAGTTGACATGTGGGCTTCCCTGTGCTAGGCATGGGAGCTGCTGCCTCCAATTGGCTGTTGGCAAGTCAGACCCAGTTATATGATGGCTGCCACCAGGCTGGGCCCAGTTGCTGATTCAAAGACACCTGGGGGGTGGTTGCTGAGCCAGACCCAGTTGTATGGTAGATTAACAACCACTAAGACCTCCACCGCCAAAAATTAATGCCTATTTTGGCAGAGCCCTGGCCCGTAGTTCCCTCAAACACAGCCCATGTCAGTTACCTGAGATAGCTGCTGAAGGCCGAAGACCCAATTGGGATAATGAGGGTGTTGCTAGCCCTTTATCTCGTTTGAATTTTAATGTCGTATTTATTAATGTATGTGATTTTATTACGGTTGTTTTATGCGAATTTTATTGTTGTAAGCCGCCCTGAGCCGGCCTTGGCCGGGAGGGCGAGATAACATTTTTAATAATAAATAAATAAATAAATTTTTAAAATGGTGGCTGCAGGGGTCACACCTGTTCAATGACCACCACTGGCCTGGACCTAGTTGCCGTAGCTGTTTCTGTGGAACTAGGCCAGTCCCAGTTGTGTGTTGGATGCCTGGCTGGGCTCATTTGTCTGGTGGTCACTGCCTGACCAGCAGTTCTTAAAGCTACAGGCATTATTTCTTTGCTTTTGGGGACTTACAATCTCTCTTTTAAAAAAGACTTCAGAATTCTCTGCCAACCTGGGATTTCCTTCAAGTTTCTCAAGAAATCCCCCCCCCATCTGTCTCTAGCTCCATTTTGCTGATCTAGAAGAAGGAGGACAGTTGGTTTTTTTACCCCAATGTTCTCTACCCAATGGAGTCTCAAAGCAGCTTACAATCCCTTTCCCTTCCCCTCCCCACATCAGACACCCTGTGAGGTAGGTGGGGCTGAGAGAGCTCTGACAGAAACTGCACTTTTTCATGGACAGCTCTGACAGAACTATGGCTTGCCCAAGGTCATTCAGCAGGCGCAAGTGGAGGAGTGGGGAATCAAACCTGGTTCTCCCAGATTAGAGTCCGTGCACTTAACCACTACACCAAGCTGGCTCTTAAGGAGGAGGAGGAGGAGAAGATTGGATTTCTACCCCGCCCTTCACTACCCAAAGGCGGTTTACAATCTCCTTTCCCTTCCCCTCCCCACATCAGACACCCTATGAGGTAGGTGGGGCTGAGAGAGCTCTGACAGAAACTGCTCGTGAAAGAACAGCTCTGAGAGAACTCTGACTGACCCAAGGTCACCCAGCTTGCTGCATGTGGGGAGGAGTGGGGAATCAAACCCAGTTTTTCAGATTAGCGTCTGCTGCTCTTCACCGTTACACCAACCTGGCTATTAATCCACATTCAGTGGCTCCATTCAGAATGAGATACCATGCTTCATAGATTAAGAAAATATTGTACTAGGAGAGAATAGAGGGTGTTTAAGATCTCTAGAAACTGATTGCCAATAAATGTGACATTCAACACAAGCACACAGACACTCCTGATTTACCAAAGAGTCTCTATTTTGCCTCTTCAGTCTCCCGGCTTAAATTTCTTTTCCGAGGCTCATTTTTGAACTACTGGGATTGGCTAAGGAGGAGGGCTTTCCTGATCCCTTCCAAAAATGCTATTGGCAGGCAATACTCCCTCTAAGCTGTGGAGTCTTGTGAGCAAAAATTCTACTTTGTGAGCTACTGGCATTACAGTTGTGAGTGAGCAGTTTGGCTGCTGCATCAATTAGTTTGCTCTGGAGCCCTCCTTCCTGAGCTAAGACTAAAATGTGTGAGCCAGAGGCTAAAAAACTGTGAGCTAGCTCACACTAAATCAGCTTAGAGGGAATACTGTTGGTAGGTAGAGCTGTCTCCCTCCCATTGCTGGAAAAAAACAGGTGCAAACACACAAGACTGTGGGCATGCAGAAGCAGCTAAGGCACCAAAAACAAATAAACAAACCCACAGAAAAATCTACAGGCTGCATTTCCATAATCAAGAATGACATTCCTGCCATTTCAGAAATCTCACCCCCATGTTGAAAGGGCATTTTCCTGGTTGATTTTTGACTCATTGATTTCTGTAAGCATGCTCATTCTCTGTAGACTTTATAACCTCTCCCTATTAGCATAACTAGGAGAAGGAAGAAGAGGAGGAGGAAGAGAAGGAGAAGAAGAGGAGGAGGAGGAGGAGATTGGATTTATACCACGCCCTTCGCTACACAAATGAGTCTCAGAGCGGCTTACAATCTCCTTTCCCTCCCCCTCCCCACAACAGATACCCTGTGAGGTACGTGGGGCTGAGAGAGCTCTTTCAAGGACTGCTCGTGAGAGAAGTGCTCTGAAAGTACTTGTAAGTGACTAGTACTTGTAAGAGAGCCAGTTTGGTGTAGTGGTTAAGTGTGCGAACTCTAATCTGGGAGAACTGGATTTGATTCCCCACTCCTCCACTTGCACCTGGCTCCTCCACTTGCACCACAAGTAGTGGTGAAGAGCGCAGACTCTAATTTGGGAGCACTGGGTTTGTTTCCCCCCTCCTCCCCTTGCAGCTGCTGGAGGACCTTGGGCAAGCCATAGTTCTGTCAGAGCTGTTCTCTCAAGGACAGTTCTGGAAAGAGCTCTCTCAGCCCCACCTACTTCACAGGGTGTCTGTTGTGGGGAGGGGAAGGGAAAGGAGTTTGTAAGCCGCTCTGAGACACCTTTGGGTAGTGAAGGGCGGGGTATAAATCCAATCTCTTCTCTTCTTTCCTGTTTTTCTCCACAATAGACACCCTGTGAGGTAGGTGGGGCTGAGAGAGCTCTGAGAGAACTGCTCTTGAGATAACAGCTCTGAGGGAACTGTGACTGACCCAAGGCCACCAAAATGGCTGCATGTGGAGGAATGGGGAATCACACCCAGTTCTCCCAGATTAGAGTCCACCAATCTTAACCACTACACCAAACTTGCTTGAATGCTTTGTGCTGGGAGCTTAATGACTACTGTCTCCATCTTGATGACTACTATCTCCAACTTCCCTCCTTTCTCTCCGCTATCATTCTGCAACAGCATTGGTAGAACACAGTTTGAGTCCAGTGGCACCTTTAAGACCAACAAAATTTTATTCAAGTTGTGGTGGAATGGGCCTACTCTGGCCTGCAGGCCTTGTTCTACTCTGCCCTCCAAGGTTTCCCCAACACCTGGAGAGTCTTTTCTTTCTCTCTTTTGGGTAACCCACTACCACCACCTGACCTTTGTAAGGAATTGCCCATGGGAGTGTCAGGAATCCCAGCTTCCCTTCCATGTTCTGAGGACTGGCCTCTGTGTCTCCCACTGCCCAGTAACTGGTCACCACGGGAACCGTTTACTTACTTGCCAACTGCCCCCTGGTGCTCCTTTTAAAATAATGTGTCCAAAACAATGGAGGTCCATGTGGTACAGAGAACCACAACCAGCACCCAAAGTTATGAAGTATTTATTACAAGATAAAATGTTCACAAGAATACTTTTAGCACAGCACCAGATTGAGCAAGGGACTAAAAAGAAATGAAAAAAGGCAATTCATCCCTCTCTCTACACATGCCCTATCAGACATCAAAATATAGGACAGGCTCCTTAGCTTAAATTACAGATCTTTGATGGATTCAAGGTTGCAGCGCTGCGAGACGGATGGAGCTGGGACTTGCTCCCAGGCACCGCCGGCTTCTTGTTATCTTTAGAGGAGATTTGGGGGGCCCTGAGCTCCACGGAACTCCCTGGAGGGGGGTGCAGTGCAAGGGAAGCGATCCAGGCCCCCTGTCTGTGGCAACAGGCGAGTGGAAGCCCGTGGATTTTCCCCAGCAAGAAATGAGAAGAGCACTCATGACAGCACGAGTGCCTAGCTGTTGCTACCCATTAAAAGGGACTTTAAAAGTTTGTACCTCATCTACAACACCAATGAAGCATATCACCGTGAGTACTTCTTAAAGCAACTTTATCTGAAACTCTACTATACAGCGTCAGCCCTTTCAAAGTTTAAAAAGACTGGAAGGGAGGGGTGAAGATTTTTTCCCACCCCCCACCCGCCTTCACAGTGGCTATGAAAAGGAATTAAAAATAACTACATAAATAACTTACTGTGGGAAGAAAACAAGAGAGCACCCTGTCTATACCTTCAAGATTTATCACCTTTTATACTACTCTGAACTTTAATGAGAGCCTAATAAATCTTCCTGACCTCTGTATGAAGACTTTGAAATAAATATTGAATTTCTGGACTCACTATAATTTAATATTTGAATTATAAAGGCTGACATTTTATTAGACCTTATTCTGAAATTTTCTTTATGTATCTAGTTCTTATAACAATACATGTTTACCTTTACTGAAACTGTAAAATTCTACTCCCTTATTACTCTTACTAGCAGTAAAGCCCGTTGTGAAAGCAATACAACGGGATCTAGAAAGAGGCTCTGGGGCAGTGCTCTGGCTTTGGGCAAACAGTGTCAATTTGCTGTGGTGACCTCAGCAGGGTATAATGACAGAGTCCACTGTTTTCTCCAGAGGAACTGATCTCTGCTACCTGAAGAGCAGTTGTAATTGTGAGTGATCTGTAGTCCTCACCTGGAGATTGGCAGCAATTGTTACCCAGGACAAAATGGCTGGTTTGGAGGGTGGAGTCTATGGCATTCTACCTGTCTGAGGTCCCACCCCTCTGCAAACCCCACCCTCTCCAGGCTCCACCCCTCAAATCCCCAGGAATTTGTCAGCATGTAGTTGGCAACCCCATCTCCTTCCCAGCTAGCCACCAACCTACCATTATCTGCCCCTTTGACTTCAGCTGACTTCTGCCCTCCCTTCTGCAGAACAGTTGTAATACTGAGTGCTCTCCAGCCCTCACCTGGAGATTGGCAACAATGGTTCCCTATGTGGGACTGACTGGTTTGGAGGGTGGAGTCTATGGCAGTGTACCTGTCTGAGGTCCCACCCCTCCTCAAACCTCACCCTCTTCAGGCTCCATCCCTCAAATCTCCAGGAATTTCCCATCTGGAGTTGGCAACCCTATCAGGATTGGCCCCAATGTGTTTTCTCCCAAAGGCCAAAGTAGGTGACAGGACCAAGCTTAGTTGCCTACCAACAGGCACTGAGGGGAATGTAGGGTTGCCAGCTCTAAGGAGGGAAATACCTGGAGGTTTGGGGGGTGGATTCTGTAGAGGGCCGGGCGACGGAGGCATCGGCCTTCTGTCGCCCGCCTTGCCCCCCCAATCTCGGCCCGGGCGACCGCGGCTCCCGCCAGCG
>NW_015166594.1:32718-38625 GCF_001447785.1 Gekko japonicus | reverse complement strand
GGGCCAAGATTGGCAACAGTAGTTCCCCAGGAGCCCCATCGTAAATGCACCAAACAATTCCTAAAGATTTTCCAAAACACTACTCTGTTGATAAATTGCAACACTTTAAAGTAGCACCAAAGCTTTAAGATCTCTCCAGCTGTCACCTGGAGACTGGCAACAGCTTGTCTGGAGTGTGGGCAGTATGGCATTGTATCTGTCTTGAGGTCCCCCTCTTCCTCCTCCTCCTCAGATCCCACCCTCAGCAGGCTTCATCCCTAAAATATCCTGGAAGTTTCCAACCTGGGGTTGGCAACCCTATGTCCTGGAGTTCCAACCTGGGGTTGGCAACCATCAGCCAACCTTTATCTGCCTGTCTGTCTTAAGTTTTACAAACCCCCCCCCTCTCCACAGCCTCTGCCTAGGGAGCAGCTGACATCATTCTCCTCTCCCAACTGAAAATTCCAATGTGTGGGGGGGTGAGTTTGAGGTGTGGAATGGAGTGTGGTCCAATCAGCTTCCATATGCAAATGACCTTGGAATGCTGGGCGGGACTGCACAAAGCAGCCAGTCAACTCAGCCAGTGTCTTCTGAGTGGCAGTTTTTCCGGCCTAACACTAAAGGCGGGCATTTTAGAACTTTGGCACCCACTATTCAATTATATATAAGGAGAGATTGCTCTGGAATGTAAACACACTGATAAGCTTTAGCTGTGTCTAGAACATAATAGTTGCTGACATATACTCTCCAAAGCTCTTATAGCTGTAAAACCTGGCTTGGGAAAACATTTACAGAGACTGTTTTGTTTTAATACAACTTTGAAAAATGATTTCTCAAGATAGACTGCAGACATCCTCAGAAGCTTTACGGTCAGTTGTACCACACTCTGTGGACAATAAACCGACTCAGGCTTTTTTGAATGACTTGGTCAATATGCTCCAAAATACACTTGTTGTTGCCATAAAAGATGCAATTCAAGAAACCTGTCATTCAGTACAGACAGAAATCCAAATATGGACACAACAATTTAAAACTAAGAGAGAAACAGCCTGGAAAGAGTAGGAAAAGAGCTTAGACTACTCTGAAAAAACAGAGGAAACCTGCAAGCAAGACTACTGGACTTACAAAAAAGAATGCATGCCTACATTCATAGGTGGAGAGTGTTTCTCCACATGTGTGTGTGTAAAGTGCCTTTGAGTCACAGCCAATTTATGACCAAAACCCAGGCTGCCCCCAACACCAAGAATACAGAGGCTTTTCTCGTGCCCTTCAACAAGCACACAGACTGAGAACGTTTTCTCCCTGTTAGGTGATATTGGCCCCGATCACAATACTCACGAATGCCGGCCGGATTTTACGGGCGCGATCACACCGACACATCTGGCAAGCGCCCGGCACCCGTCAGCAACCCGTAGCAGCCAGCCGAAGAAGCGGAGTAAAAAAACACCACAGAAAATCCACTATCAAAGAGGTTGTGACGGTCGGAAGACAGAGTTGCTGGTGTGATCGCACCGGTGCTCTCCAATCGCGTCACAGGAAGCAGGCTGCAAGGAAAAACACCTGCTTCACCCACCGTTGCGTCGGATCGTGCAGTGGTGTGTCAAATTATTGCGGCACAAATAGCAGTGCTTCGCCCCCGCATTTTCCAGTATGTGTGACCGGGACCATTGTCTGCCTGCATAACTCAGATCTTGCCGAAGGGCAACTTGCTGCTCTTCAACTACCCAGCCTTAGACCTTGAAGCTGAGTGAAGTGAACAAACGGTCACACCATGAACCTAGTTAATAATCAGTGTTTGGAAAATGATACTTATCTGGAACAGTTCCCTTTGAATCAACATTACACAGCACCATCAACCCCTGCAGTCCCAAGAATTTTTTAAGCTTTCTGAGTTAACAAAAAAACGTGATGATGACCTCAAAATGCTTCAACAACTAACCCAATGGCTGGAAAGGATGTTCTCTGTGGTGGAACAGTCCTGTTCTGGATCGGACCTCTTCATTTAGTTGTGCTGTGTGGATTTGAAGACGTGAAAGAGGTGCTGGTAAAACGTGCAAAAGACTTTGCCGAATGCCCTGTTTTCCCTTTCCTTAACCTTTTGGCGAAAGATAAGGGTAAGTTGCTGGGGAAAGTGAAAGACTGTCTTCTTTGCAGAAAATTGACAGATGCTATAGGGTTGCCAGTCTCCAGGTGGTAGGTGGAGTTCTCCTGGGATTATAACTCTTTTCCAGGTGACAGAGATCAGTTCACCTGGAGAAA
The DNA here is from genome assembly GCF_001447785.1 of Gekko japonicus. Taxonomy (NCBI): domain Eukaryota; kingdom Metazoa; phylum Chordata; class Lepidosauria; order Squamata; family Gekkonidae; genus Gekko; species Gekko japonicus. Next base: position 36,387 of record NW_015166594.1, on the reverse strand, counting down.
ATGGCTGTTTGGAAGGTGGACTCTATGGTTTTATACCTCATTGGTCTCTCCCCTCCCCAAACCATACCCTCCTCAGACTCTACAGCCAGTTTGGTGTAGTGTGCGGACTCTAATCTGGGAGAACCGGGTTTGATTCCCCACTCCTCCACTTGCTGTTGCTGGATGACCTTGGGCAAGCCATAGTTCGGTCAGAGCTGTTCTCTCAAGGGCAGTTCTCTCAGAGCTCTCTCAGCCCCACCCACCTCACAGGGTGTCTGCTGTGAGGAGGGGAAGGGAAAGGAGTTTGTAAGCCGCTCTGAGACCCCAAGTGAAAGGCAGGGTATAAATCCAATCTCTTCTTCTGCACCCCAACCCAGAGCCAACAAAACCTACAGATACAAAAGAAAGCAATGGAAACTTTTGAACATTTCAGTCACTTTTACATTTCTCTCTCTGGTGAGATCTGGAACAGAAAATTGCCCTGCATCCACCAGTCTTTGTATTTGGCACATAACGAATTGCTTTGATATTTACATAAACCTGGAAGACAGGAGAAGAGCCAGGAGCCTGAACCTCTTGTAGTCGGAGAAGAGTTTTTGTAGAAGTCCAGGGGGAAATATGTAGAAATCTGGGTTGGGATTCATTTATATATTTATCATATGACACTATGTGTGTAGTATAGCCAGGAGAACCTACAAATGTCTGGCAGCCAGAAGTTCTAGCTTTTTAGTATTATGCCAGGGTACACCTTGAGAAGCCAAGCTAGAATTGCACCCTTCTGGGTTGGGAACTGTCATAATCTGGGTTGTGCCACCAGAGGCCTACTAGGCCCAGGGAGCCTGGCTAACAGTAGGTGAGGCTGGGCCTACAACTCCCAGAAGCCCCTGAGAGGTATTTAATACTGGTGACGAGGATGGGATCCTGTTGAGCAAGCCTAGCACCCATCTGCGCCGCACCACGCACTGAGCTCCAGTGCCACGCACATCGCACCGCAACCAGGACCATGGCTGCTACTCCAGGACTACTTCCAGAGTTCAACCCCACTCACCCAGAGAAATGGGAGGCCTGGGTGGAACCCAGTATTTAATACAAAGACAGTAATCTGACTTCATTAAGTGATGGCATAGATATAATCCTAGTCTTGCGCTGGTTCTCTTGTCTTTTGTGTTAGAGGTCAGAGAAATAAGAGCCAAATTGGATCCCCGGTTCTAGCAATAAGAGATTATGATGGGCCACTGGAAGGAAGCCTTGGCCCACTAACTCCTTTATCACACTCCAAGCTGGGCAGGGGTGTCGAACTCATTTGTTATGCCTCCCAGGGTGTCTGTTGTGGGGAGGGGAAGGGAAAGGAGTTTGTAAGTTGCTCTGAGACACCTTTGGGTAGTGAAGGGCGGGGTATAAATCCAATCTCTTCTCTTCTTCTTCTCTTCTTCTTCTGAATCAGACCCATCAAAGTCAGTATTGTCTACTCAGACTGGCTGTGGCTCTACTGCCTACTGCGGCTCTACTGCTCTACTGCCTACTGCCAGATCTTTTAACTGGAAATGCCGGGAACCTTCTGCATGCCAAGCAGATGCTCTACCACTGAGCCACAGCCCCAGTTGTCTCTGTCAGTTTCTCCTTCTTTCCTTCCACTTCATCCTAACCCCTCTCTGACCTGTGATGCTCCTGTTTGCTAAATCTATTACTACTTACCTGACAGATCATTTTATTTCTGCTTTTATGTTTTCCAACAATGTTCATTGTAGAATTTTGGTGAATCAGGGCTCTTTTTGTAGAAAAAGCCCAGCAGGACCTCATTAGCATAATAGGCCACACCCAACAGCAGACATTCATTAGCATAGTAGGCCACACCCCTGACAGCACAGCTCATTAGCATATTAGGCCAAAATCTCCCGTGTTACCAGAAGTGTGGTCATCGCCTCACACGCAGCAACATTGTACCTGATACACTCCCACACCAAATACTCTCCTCTAGGGTTACCATATTGTGAAAAGCAAAAAAGAGGACATATCTCCTGACTGACTACTTCAAACAAGTGATCAGTATGGTAGATCACATTTTAAATACCCTACTATTTAAGCTGTGATCATTGCTACTCACGAGGAATATTCCTTATCTTCCAACCACAAAAGAGGGCATTTTCATCCGTGTTTTAAGAGCTCAAAAGAGGAGAGCCACCTCCACACCATGCATAGAGACACATTTAGAGAAAAAGCCCTGGCTCTATTCTCATAAGAACATAAGAGAAGCCATGTTGGATCAGGCCAATGGCCCTTCCAGCCAAACACTCTGGGTGCGTTCAGATGGGGGCTTTCTGCCGGCATAAACTGCACCGGTTGGAACCGGTGCAGTTTCTGCCGGCAGAAACGCGATCACACTTACCTCCATTTTGCGGTTCCCATCGGTGTACGCCCGGTCACACGCTGCGGGTGTCGGCGTTTTGGTTTTTTAAAAAAACACAGTTTGAGCATGCGCATAGGCAGCCATTCACAGAATGGTGATCTTTGTGCATGCTCAACCCCCCCATTACATTTAAACTTTAAAGGTAAGGACTTACCTTTTAAGTTTAAAGCCCAAACTGGCCTCCCTTAAGTCCCGGACTCCTCCGGATAGGTAAAGCAAGGGATTTTTTTTTTTTAATCAAACGCTCAGGGCGAAGCTTCGCCCGAGCGCATATCGCTCTGTTTAAAAAAAAAAATGGCGGGGGAAAACCGGAAGCCTCAGGCTTCCGACAGAAATGGCTAGGCACCGGTGGAGAGCGATCAGACACCGGGGTACATCGGAAGCAACCGTTGCACTCAGTATACCACCACTTGGGACCTAGTGGCAGAGTGCAACGGGGTAAAGGGCTTTACATCGGTTAGGGACAGGAGGCAGATGTTTGCCGTCTGAACGCCGGTGAGTACAGCGATTGCAACCAGCACCTATACTGATGTAAAGCCCCCGTCTGAACGCACCCTCTGTGTCACACAGTGGCCAAAACCCAGGTGCCATCAGGAGGTCCATCAGTGGGGCCCGAACTCTGGAAGCCCTCCCACTGTTGACCCCCCCCCAGCACCAAGAAGACAGAGCATCACTGCCCCAGACATAAGAACATAAGAGAAGCCATGTTGGATCAGGCCAGTGGCCCATCCAGTCCAACATTCTGTGCCACACAGTGGCCAAAAATACCAGGTGCCATCAGGAGGTCCAGCAGTGGGGCCAGGACACTAGAAGCCCTCCCACTGTTCCCCCCCCCAAGCACCAAGAATACAGAGCATCACCTGCCCCAGGCCGAGAGTTCCTATCTATACCTTGTGGCAAATAGCCGCTGATGGACCTCTGCTCCATATGTTTACCAAGGAACAATGGGGTTGCTGTGCAGCAGAAGGCAATGACATACAGCTTCTGCTCTGTCCAGCTCTTGTCTGGAATGTCCCATGAATGAGGGTTGCCAGGGGTCTTTTCGTAGAAAAAGAGCTGCAGGAGCTCATTAGCATATGATATGCTAATGAGCTACTGGGCTATTAGCATATGCCACACCCCCTAACATCACCGGAAGTGATGGCAGAAGGGGAAGCAAAAGGGGGGAGCCATCTTCAAAAGCCTCCCCTCCCCTTCCCTTCCTGGGGGGGTGCGAAGAGAGAAGGGGTTTAAACTTTAAACCCTTTCTCACTAGAGTTGGGCCACAGGAGGAAAGCAGGAAG
>NW_015166594.1:19276-32260 GCF_001447785.1 Gekko japonicus | reverse complement strand
AGAGGGGAAGAAGGAAGGAAAGAGGGAAAGGAGAGAAGGAAAGGAGGAAAAGAGAGGAAGGAAGAGACGGGAAAGAGAAGAAAGAAAAGGAGAGAAAGAAAAAGAAAGGAGGAAAAGATGGCAAAGAGATGGAGGGAGGGAGGCTCTCCCACCACCCCCAATCAAGCCCCCGCCACACACGCGGATCCCTTACTTACCGCTTCGGCGGGGGTCGGGGAGGCCGGCAGTGGGGCTCTCCGGGCGTCCCCCCAGCCACAGCACTCTCTGCGTCCTGCACCTGCTAAAGAGCCCTAACCCCTCTAATGTTTCTTCATAGGGAAGGTGTTCCCTTTAATCATTTTAGTTGCCCTTTTCTGTACTTTTGAGGTGCAGCGACCAGAACTGTACACAGTATTCCAAATGAGGCCACATCATCGATTTATACAGGGGCATTATGATAACTGGCTGATTTGTTTTCAGTTCTCGATACTAATCTCCAGCATAGCATAGCATTTGCCTTTTTTTTTTAATTGCAGTTGCACACTGAGTCAACATCTTCAGTGAGTTATCTACCACGACTCCAAGCGGGTGGTTGCTGATCGTACCAATTTACAAGGAGGAACCAAAGCTGCTGCGGCATAGTAGGAGAGGCAGTCTCTCCAAAACGTGGGTCCTAGGCCATGAGAGGCCGTGTACATGGTAACCACTTGAATGGAGCTCAGTAACTGATGGAGTGACTGCAGGATAGGCTATTCTAACATGTACACACATGAAGCTGCCTTATACTGAATCAGACCCTTGGTCCATCAAGGTCAGTACTGTGAACTCAGACTGGCAGCAGCGCCCCAGGGTCTCAGGCTGAGGCCTTTCACATCACCTACCGCCTGGTCCTTTTAACTGGAAATGCCGGGGATTGAACCTGGGACCTCCTGCATGCCAGGCAGAGGCTCTTCCACTGAGCCACAGCCCCTCTTTACAGCTCTCCAGGGTCTCAGGCTGAGGTCTTTCCCATCACCTCCTTCCTGGTCCTTTTAACTGGAGCTGCCGGGGATTGAACCTGGGACCTCCTGCATGCCAGGCAGAGGCTCTTCCACTGAACCACAGCCCCTCTTTACAGCTCTCCAGGGTCTCAGGCTGAGGTCTTTCCCATCACCTCCTGCCTGGTCCTTTTAACTGGAGATGCCGGGGATTGAACCTGGGACCTCCTGCATGCCAGGCAGAGGCTCTTCCACTGAACCACAGCCCCTCTTTACCACTCTCCAGGGTCTCAGGCTGAGGTCTTTCCCATCACCTCCTGCCTGGTCCTTTTAACTGGAGATGCCGGGGATTGAACCTGGGACCTCCTGCATGCCAGGCAGAGGCTCTTCCACTGAACCACAGCCCCTCTTTACCACTCTCCAGGGTCTCAGGCTGAGGTCTTTCCCATCACCTCCTGCCTGGTCCTTTTAACTGGAGATGCCGGGGATTGAACCTGGGACCTCCTGCATGCCAGGCAGAGGCTCTTCCATTGAGCCACAGCCCCTCTTTACAGCTCTCCAGGGTCTCAGGCTGAGGCCTTTCACATCACCTACCGCCTGGTCCTTTTAGCTGGAGATGCCGCGGATTGAACTTGGTACCTTCCGAACGCAAAGCAGAGCTTCTTCCACGGAGTCACAGCCCCTCGACAGGTGTGCCATGTTATGTCCTGCTTTGCACCCACTAGTCATGGGGCTGCAGTTTTTCGTAGCGACTAAAGTATTCACACCAATTTGTCTCAGCTGGTCAGCTTCTCCTCAGCAGTCCCAATATTGTGTTTTGAGTTTTAATTACGGTAACTTAACCACAAGGATAGAAATCGCCACAGCAAAGGTACAGAGCCCTAAAGAATCTTTGGATATTGTAAAAAGGTGCCCAAATAATAACAGCCAGTAACATCACAAGACTGGGGTACGGGATGAGGTGGCCCACTCCCCAACAGCTTCAATCTGAACAGCAAGTTCTTTTACTTAGCATTCCTCCCTCCCATCCCCAATAAAGCACGTTAAGCTGCCCAGATGTATTTAGGCCTTCTATACAAACAATACATTTCTACAGTTATGTAATTTTCAATGACAGTTTTCTACTGCAGATCTCTTCTTCACCTTTCCTCCCAATAAAAATCTCTTCAGCATGATTCACTGGAAATAAGGCCATATTTTGAAGCAGATAGGGCGCTGCCAAAGACAACAATGTACTCTTCTGAAGAAGAGATTGGATTTATACCCTGCCCTTCAGTACCAGGAGTCTCAGAGCGGCTTACAATCATCTCTCCCTTCCCCTCCCCACAACAAACACCCTGTGAAGTAGGTGGGGCTGAGAGAGCTCTCCCAAAAACTGCTCGTGAGAGAACAGCTCTGAGACAACTTGTAGCTGACTCACGGTCACACCAGCAGCTGCATGTAGAGGAGTGGGGAATCAAACTGGGTTCTCCCAGATTAGAGTTCACACTCCTAATCACTACACCGAACTGGCTCTCTGGAACTGCCTTATTTCCAGTGAACCATGCTGAAGAGAATTTTATTGGGAGGAAAGGTGAAGAAGAGACCTGCAGTAGAAAATTATCATTTAAAATTACATAACTGTACAAAGGTATTATTCTGGAACTACCTTTCTGTGTACACAGAAAATGCTTATAGTAAAAAAAAGAAAAACCAGTCCCCTGTAAAAGAATATACTCCTGCATTGTGAATGCTCATCCCAGACTAGCATCTATCAGGTACAACACATGAATAGTGTTTTTGAATGCATCATTCCTGAAATGCATCTCCTCCAAGTGTTAATCACTCTTTGGGTGAAGAAGTACTTCCTCTTATCCATTCTAACCCGACCGCTCTGCAGTTTCATGGAGTGCCCACGAGTTCTTGTATTGTGAGAAAGGGAGAAAAGTACCTCTTTCTCTACCTGCTCTTTCCCAGGCATAATCTTATAAACCTACCCGCCGACCTGACTTTAGCGCTTTGAACGTTGCCCGGGTTCCGCCAGGGGAAGCAAGGGCGGCCGGGCTTTAGGGCCGGCCAGGCAGGCAAGCAGGTGGCAGTGGCGGCTTCCTCCCTTCCCCTCCTGGCTGGGCGGGCTGGCAGCTGCGCGGCTCCAGTCTGGAGGAGCTGGCTTGCTCCGGCCCATCTTCTGTCCCTGCGGCTGCTTCTCTGGCTCACGCGCCACCTCCTGCCAGCCTCTCTCCGCCCGGCCCCGTCACTTTCCTGCGTCCCGCCCCTCTTCTGTCTCCTGTGTCTGCGGCCTGCCGCTTGCATCGCTCCCCAAAAGGCTCTCCTCCTGTGCGCTTCGCCCCTTCCTCTCGTCCTCATTCCCAACGGGCAGCCCGTCTGCGGCAGTGAAGAGAACATAAAAATCAGTGCTCCTGCGTGGGCTGGGAGACGCCCGCTGTGTTTCCCAGCCTGCACGGGAGCGCTGCAGCTGGGGACGCGGGAGAGCCCCGTTTTGGTGTCTCCCAGCCCGCGCGGGAGTGAACCCGGCTCTCCTCGTGCCTAGCCTCTACCACCACAGACCCCTTCCAGCCCGTGTTTCCTCGGTAGGCAGCCCTGCTAGAAAGCTTGCGGACCCTCTCGCGAGTAAACACTCACGCTCCCACCCCCCCGGTGCGCCAAAGGCCGCTCCACCGCGGGGCCTCTCCACAGCCCACGCGTGCACGCCCGGCCCCCTCGGCTGCGCTCACCCTCGGTGTGGAGCCCTCCGGAGGTACAGGCCAGGGAGGGCAAGGCCCGGGACCCACGCAGGAGGCCGCTCCAGCCCGGCCCGTCGCCGCACAGCAGCCACAGTAAGCGGGTGAAGGGACAGGCGGCCGCGGCGGGGGCCAGGGCGGCGGGCAAGAGAGCTAAAGCAGCCATGGCCGGGCGGAGGGCGCGAGCCAGCAGCATCCTGGCGGCAATGGAGGATGAGCGGGGCAGACACACGTGGGGCAGGAGGAGGCGGTGCAGGACCCAGAGACGGAAGGACCGACAGAAAACAGTGCCAGAAGGGAAGGGGAGCCCTCCACAGCGCTCCCGCGCAGGCTCAGGGGACCTGGGGGCGGGGCTTGCCACCACGCGGGCGGCCGGAGCAGCGCTCCAGAGGGCTCCAGCTGGAAAAGACCCCTGAGGGTTGCCATGAGTCAGTTGTGACTCAGTGGCATCTTCTTCTTCTTCGAGGTAAGTGGCAGTCTGACTGGCATAATAGTCTAAGATAGGCTAGGATTGATAACCCCCCTCCTTCATTGGTGCTGTGCAACACCAGGTCCATTAACAACAAAACCTCAACCCTTCGGTATTTTGTGTTGGAACAACAGGCGGACCTGGCGTGTGTGACTGAGACCTGGGTGAGGGAGGTTGAGATGGTAGCACTCACTCAGCTTGCCCCCCAGGTTACTCGGTCCTCCACCAATCATGGACTAGGGGGTGGGGGGGAGTGGCTATCTTCATTCGGGAGGCTTACTTCTTCAGGGTGCTCCCATCTGTGGAGATCGCAGGCTTAGAGTGTGTCGGCGTGATGCTGGAGGCTGTGGAGAGTTTGGCGATCTGGCTGGTGTACCAACTGCCTAATGCACCGGCCAGGAGCCTGCCGTCCCTGCTGGAGGCTGTATCAGGCTGGGCGTTGGATCACCCTACACTGATTGTCCTGGGTGACTTCAATGTCCATGCCGAGGATGCGGCCTCCAGCTGGGCTACGAACCTAGTGTCATCCATGGCGGCGCTGGGACTCTTGCAGTTTGTTTCGGCCCCCATGCATCGAGCCGGTCACATGCTCGATTTGATCTTTGCGGCAGGGGTGGAGGTGGGTCGGATTACTGCTGAGGCAGTGCCATGGTCCATCCACCTGGCCCTGAAGGCCCATCTGAAGATAACACCCCAACCCTTAGTAGGCGGAGACCAGATTTATGCTCGCCCATGAGCCCAGATAGACCCATTGCGGCTCCAGAGGACTCTGCGGGATCCTAGACCCCTTGGCAGCTCGTTAGATGAACTAGTGGAGGACTAGCATGTCCGGCTCTCCACACCCATCGACGAGATCGCACCCAGGCATCATCTCCGGACTCGTCTTAGGCGGGCACCCTGGTATACCCAGGAGTTGCGGCAGCTGAAGCAAGAACTGAGACGACTAGAGAGACGGTGGCATCGTGTTTGTGACTAGGCATCAAGAGCACCCTATAGGATGTTTATGAGATCCTATGAGATGGCAGTCAAGGCTGCTAAGAAGGATTTCTTTGTGGCTGAGATTGCATCTGCGAGCTCACGCCCGGCCCAATTATTTAGTACGATTCGGTCTTTGACAGACCTGCCACAGCGCAGGTGAAACGATAGGGAATTGGATATTGGCTGTGAGGCTTTTGTGAGCTATTTCACAGATAAAGTCTTGACACTCCGTCGCGACCTCCCCACCACAATTGAGACAGTGAGCGAACTTGAGGCCCCTTGCGCGCCTTCGGTTCCGGGTTTAGAGTCTTTTAGCCCACTCAGCTTGGATGAAGTTGACAGATTGCTCGTTTCTGTTTGCCCATCCACATGCGACCTTGACCCGTGCCCTTCCTGGCTCACTAAGGTGGGTCACAAGGGGTTTTGAGGTGCTTTGCGGGAGATTGTCAACAAGTCCCTTCTTGAGGGACAGTTCCCCGGAGCACTCAAGGAAGCGATGGTCCTCCCCCTCTTAAAAAACCCATCTTTGGACCCAGCCGAATTGGCCAACTATCGGCTGGTGTCCAATTTGCCCTATTTGGGCAAATTGATAGAGAGGGCAGTGGCTTTACAGTTACAGGGCTTTCTGGATGATGCTTGAGTCATGGATCCCTTCCAATCTGGCTTTCGCCCGGGTCATGGGATGGATATGGCATTGGTTGCCTTGACTGACGATCTCTGAAGGCATCTGGATTGAGGCGGTGTGGCGGCATTGCTGTTGTTAGATCTGTCGGCCACATTTGATACAGTCGACCATCAGCTGCTGACCCGCCGCCTCATCGACGTGGGGATTTAGGGGCTTGCCCTTCAATGATTTGCCTCTTTTCTCCAAGGTCGGGGACAGAGGGTGGCAATTGGAGAACAGCGGTCATGGAGGCATCCTTTTGAGTGTGGGGTGTCTCAGGGGGCGGTGCTGTCCCCGATGTTATTTAACATCTATATGCGCCCCCTCGCCCAGATTGCCCAGAGTTATGGGCTTGGGTGTCATCAATATGCAGATGACACCCAGCTCTATCTGATGTTGGGTGGCCAGTCGGACTCTGGTTCTGATTACCTTCATCAGGCATTGCAGGCCGTGGCTGGTTGGCTTAGGCTGAGCCGACTGTTGAGAAACGAGACTGATATTTGCTTTATGGATTCATATTTGCTGCCACACACTACATGGACTGTGCACGCAACCCATAAGCTCACTGAAAGCTGCACAAGTCACTTGTTGTGAGATACACATAGATGGTGACTTGCTCTAAGCCTTACATGTTAATGAGGTTTCAAATACACAGCTACTTGCCTCAGGGAAGAATGCACACGTAGCCATTATGATCAGCGAACAACAACTTAAGGAGAGAATCCCCCATTGATGAACTGCTGAAAGACACGTAATACACAGCTCTGTTTTACATCTGAATTGACAGTTTCCTGCCAGATGCATCTCTGATTACCTGGGAAAGGCCGAACCTCATCTGCACACCAAGGATGTTCCTTGACACCAAACTTTCACACCTCACCAGATGCCATCCCTTGAGTTAGATCTGGTGTTACAAATATTGGCCCAACCCTTTAGGTGGAAACCCCTTACTGCATGCACCAATGAGGTTAGTTTTGGGACGGACTACCAGGTAGGTGGGTTCACAGACTGGCATAGTTGCCACCCACCCGAAGATCCACCTTTAAAAGGTGAGGTCCAGCTGCCTAGCTTTTGCTAGCCGCCTTCCACCCCCAACACCCCCTGTTTTTTAAAAAAAGAGGGGGCGGACCATCACTTCCTTGAGTGCTCCGGGGAACTGTCCCTCAAGAAGGGACTTCTTGACAATATTTGCTTTAAACCCCTCTCATGCCCAGCTTCCTATACAAAAATCCTTTGTCCTTACTTGATCTCGTGGTCTGCAGCCACGAGGTCCACACATGCTGGCTGGTTTCTAGCTGTATGTTAAAATCCCTAGTATATATTTCTGACCCCTCTATTCTTCATTGAGACGGACAAGCTTCAGGACAGATAAGTATTGCTCCCAGTCACCCTACCTGTGATTTCTAAAGGTGCTATTATTAATTCTGTATTTCTGAGAAACTTGATTGATTGTATGTGTGAATCTGATTTGTGTGTATGTGGTTTATATACTCTCAAGTAAAAGATAGATTGTTTTGGAACACACCAGTCTCGACTCTTTCACTGACGTACCCTTGGGGTGGGTTGGACCTTGGTATACACAGGCAAGAATCCAGATATAAATTTAGTCTACCAGCTGTTGTACATAAAGAAGTTCAGCGAACACAGCTGAAACTAAACCCGGTGAAGACGGAGGTCCTGGGCCTGAGTCGGATCGGTTCGGGGTTTGGGCTCCCTCTCCCAACCTTCGATGGGGTGCCTCTGGTACCAGTGTTGGGGGTTAGGAGTTTGGGGGTGCTCCTGGACGATGGAGGCCCAGGTGGCAGCCACTGTCAAGTCAGCCTTTTACCATCTTTGGCTGGCGTGGCAGTTGGTTCCCTACCTTGACCGTGATGACCTGGCCACTGTGATCCATGCGACAGTCACCTCGAGGTTAGACTACTGCAATGCTCTCTACATGGGGCTGCCTTTGTCACAAATCCGGAAGCTGCAGCTAGTGCAGAATGCGGCAGCCAGGCTCTTGATGGGTCTTACCAGGCGGGACCATATCCAGCCTGCGCTGAAGGCGCTGCACTGGCTGCCAATAGCATACCGGATCCACTTCAAAGTGCTGGTTCTTACCTATAAAGCCCTATATGGCCAGGGTCCAGCTTACCTGAGGAACCGCCTTTCCCCATATGTTCCCCCAAGGGCACTACAGTCGGGGGCACAACATCTGTTGGTTATCCCAGCCCCAAAGGTTGCTAAATATGCTGCTACCAGGGCCAGGACTTTTTCGGTGGCAGCTCCTACCTGGTGGAATGAGCTCCCAGAAGAGATCAGGGCCCTGAAGACCTAGTATAGTTCTGCAGGGCCTGTCTGTAAGACGGAGCTCTTCCGCCAGGCTTTCGAGTAGGAGCCGTCGCCGCCTCTGTACCATCACCGTGTTGTCATCTTTGTTGGTGGAATTTGCTACAAGGTGTGCCGGCCCTGGGATGGAAGAACTGACAAAGTGAAGTACTAACCAGAAGAGACGTCAACGTTCCCTGGAGCGTATCATCGGAATCCCCATCTTGGAATCGTTATAGTTTACTGTTGTAATTGTAATGAGTATTTATTGGTTTTAAATTGCTTTATGTATGGCATTTGCCTCTTATGTTAGCCGCCCTGAGCCCATGTGGAAGGGTGGGATATAAATCTAATAAATAAATACATTTCTGCCAAGGGAATAGACATCAGTTCACAAAACCCAAACAAGGACCCACGGTAAGTAGGAAAACCAACATACAACAGATACCGTGGATTAAAACTTTGGTATTTAGCAACCTTGTGCTGAAAATTATTGTTGGACTCCCTGAGGAAGATTCTGAAACAGAAGGACATCTGGACCTCTGTTGGAGGAAGACAGAGCACATGTAAAGAGAATTTAAGGAGTCCTCCCTTTTGAAACTTTTTTACAGAGGAGGACTAGTATATATTATAAGGTTGTACTATATCTTTTGAGAATCTATGGAGATGATATTTGACATTTTGTTCTCTTATATTATGAATTGTGACTATGATGATTAATATGTATGAAGAAATTATTGTAATAATATTTTTCTAAATATATAAAATTATTTATGATAGGTTATAATTCATCTGTGCACGGTATCTGTTGTATGTAAGAGAATAGACATGGCAGCCCAACACTTGCCCTTCTGGTGATACAATGCTGTAAACAAAGGCACAAATCCATAGCTTCAAATAAAATCAGTAATTTCCTCTCATTTATTTCAAGTTGAGAGATGTGCAGTCCAAGCTTATACAAAGTTAAGATATCCTTTTGAACAGGCTTAAGCGTGCCTAAAAATCAGGTTAAATGCATGCTTTATATCTCATTGAAATACAGGACTTTCAATGTGTTTAACTTTTAGCTGAATTATGCTGTGTTGCATTGTTTTAATAATACTGCAATGTTTGGGCCCTGATTAATTTTAATATTAAAAAGCCATCACAGTCATTACATCTAAATAGATTCTGGCTTGGTTTATGGAACTCACCAATCGCTAATGTTTGGGTCTGTGGGGCTTTCCGCTTTCAGAAGAAGCGTCTTCACAGGAAATCCCTCCAGTGTCGTCGTTTCCTCTCTCACTCCCTTTAAAGCCGCCTTCCTCTCTATTTCCCCCTCACAGCCCCCTCCCCTTCTCATCCCATATATTTCTTTCCAGCGAGTCCCCCCTTTTCTTGCTCTGGCTCCCCTCCCCTCACGCAGGCTCTACTGACAACCCCCCTCCTCCTCCCCTATTTCATTTCCACTTGCTGCACTAGATGACTAGTTGGACTAGATGACCTGCAAGATTCCTTTCAACTCTAACATTCTATGATTCTAATATATACATCCAGTACTTTAAATTTGTAACACGGTGGTATTTGACTCCAGCACGTATTCATCATTCAGACAAACCACATTGTTGGAAATTGTGTGGCACTCATGATAACTACATTCATTGTGGGTAGTCATGCACTTACATTCAAGCCTTTTGGCATCAAGTTGGGGGATCATATTTTTTTTTATTACAGCATTGTCCAGAGGTGTTGTTACTAAATATAGGCTAAGGGTTTGGTATACCGTGGTCTACATTTAGGCTTACAGAATTCTTGTTAGCAGCAGCTAGAATTGCTATAGCCTCTCGATGGAAGGCTAAACGTCCACCAACAATTGACTTGTGGTCTGATAAACTATGGAAAAAGAACCTCCTCAGGAAAGCTCCTCCATTAGCACGTCACAGCCTGGGGAACTCCTCCAAGATAATGACTCAGCCCTACCCCACCTTCCTGAGTAGATATAAATTACCTGCCTACCATTTTTCTTCTCACCTTGACACAGAGAGTACTCCATCTTTCTGTGTTATACCTCTGAGGATGCCAGTCACAACTGCTGGTGAAACGTCAGGTCCTACAATGCCAAGACCACAGCCATACAGCCTGGAAAATCTACAAAACTGACAAACTATGGAATATTTATATTATGGAGAAGATAGTTTATCATATTAACAGTTGTATAAACTTTGGGGGGGACTGTTCAAGTTTTGTGGAAATATGTTGGCTGTACCTAAACTATATAGTCTTTGAAGGGAAACTGCCGAATACCTGTTTGCTGGTAGATTCATTTACTCTCTAGTGTTCTTAAAGGTGTTATTAACTTTGATGAGTTTTTGCATCTCTGTATTGGGATATGAGGGCTGTGGTGGCTCAAGTGGTTAAGACACTGAACTGCAGATTGGAAAGTTGGTAGTTCAGCAGTTCAAAACCCGAGTGCTGCATGACAGAGTGAGCTCCCATTTCTGGCCCCAGCTCCTGCCAACCTAGCAGTTCAAAAGCAAAAAATTGCAAGTAGATAAATAGGTACCACTTTGGTGGGAAGGTAACAGCATTCTGTGCACCTCGGCGTCTAGTCATGCCAGCCACATGACCACGGAAACATCTTCGGACAGTGTGATGGTGTGTGATGGTGGGCTGGGTGAAGCAGGGTTGCCAAATCCGAACACAGATCCAACACAGGATCGTGCCAGGTTGCCAAGCAGGGTTGGCAAACTCCAGGTGGCTATTGCAATTGATCTTCAGGAATGTGATTTCTGAATGTGGGTTCTGACATTTCCTCGGACATGTTTATATCCTGACAGCTGTCACTGTGCCTTCAAAAATTTAATTATAATAGTTCCAGATCTTGGCCTGTGACCCAGAATTCCCTGATTAGAAAAATTTATACCAGAATATATATTCTATAACTGCATTTGTATATGAAGCTATATATTAAGGAAAAGCATTATTAAGAGGCCTCTGGGGATAGAATTAGGATGCAGTAAGAATGGAATGTGTATTCAAGAAGCTTCAAGAATGTCAAGAGTGAAGTTAAATGTGATCACCCAGCTTATCACCCAGCTTATCACCCAGCTCCCCAAAAGCAAGGGAACGAGGGACTAGCTTCACTAAGGTCAGAAGGGATCTCACTGTTCCCTAATGTTCCCATTGCTCTGAAGAGCAGCTAAGCAAATGCAGTCACTGACATACATGACCAATAGTAAGATTTAAGTCAAATGATGCTTGTATGATGGTAACTGCTTGGTACCAATTAGAGATTCTTTAATGTGTAAACTATATGTGATGTCATTTGGCATATAAGAGGAAGAAGAAGAAGAGATTGGATTTATACCCCGCCCTTCACTACCCAAAGGCTTCTCAGAGCGGCTTACAAACTCCTTTCCCTTCCCCTCTTCACAACAGACACCCTGTGAGGTAGGTGGGACTGAGAGAGCTCTGATAGAAACTGCTCTTTTTCAAGAAAAAACTGAATCAAACAACTGAATCAAATGGATAAAAGAACTTCAGCAAATGTTTAAAAAGATGGAAAAGCAGACTGAGAGCATTAACAAAAGAGTGGATGAAGCAGAGAAGGAAATATCCTCTAATAAAACACAACTAATACAGCTCCAGCTGGAAAGATCCGTGTACGTTCTACATTTCCATGGGATCCCTGAAGAGAAGAATGAGGATTTAAAAGAACTTTTGGTGGTTGCCTTGGCCCCATTAATGGATTATAAAGAAGAAGATTTTAAAAAGGGATGGATGTGGCTTATAGGACTTATCCGGACTTTATAAAGAAAAACACTCCCAGGGGAAACCTATCTAAAATTCACGAAACAGAGAACTGGTGCTAAATTCAACAGTGGGGAAATCCTTAAAAATCAAGAATGAAGATGTAAAATTTTTGAAAGACATCCCTTTCAAAGTTAGAAAACGTAGGAAACTCTATAGGATGCTTACTCTCACTCTCCAAAAAAGGGAATACCATACAGATGGTTATTCCCGGAAGGGCTGAGCTTCAATTACCAGGACAAAAAATATAAAATTGACTCTGTTTCAAAAGCGGAAACATTTATGGATCAAATGTTTAATTAAAAAAAGAAGCAGAAGGAAAAGAATTGAAAACCGGATGGGGAGGAAGAAGAATAAGAAGAGGAATCCTACTCACAGGATTCAACAAGCCAAAATTCCATGTCATCAGAATCATCTGAATCGGAGAAAGGAGAGGCTACCCCCAAACTCCAGAAAACAAAGAAACGTAAGAAAAGACTCTAGAACTAAGACAATAGAACTAAAGGCAGTAATTGTGTTATGCTATGAAATTTGTACTATCATAATTGAACCAAATCTTGATATAACGTGTAATATTAGGTTAAAACGCATTATTTTTTCAAGCATTCAGATCGGGACATGTATTAGACTTCTCCCTTCCCCCAAATCCAGTAGATGAAATAGGTTAGAGTGGTAGTATTCCTTTCCCTATCGAGTAGATATATGTATTAGATCTCCTTCACCCATCACCCATAGTAATAGTGTTAGGGTATTAGTATCCCTACCCCCATCCCATAATTGTAGCGTATAGAAAATGCAAAAAAAAAAATTCCACTTCGGGGGGCCAAAAAAGAAAAGAAACTGTTCTTTTTCAAGGACAGCTGTGCCGGAACTATGGCTTCCCCAGGGTCATCCAGCAGGTGCAAGTAGAGGAGTGGGGAATCAAACCCGGTTCTCCCAGATTAGAGTCCGCACACTTAACTGCTACACCAAACTGGCTCCATACCTTATTGTTTTTACTCAGTGGGACTTCAAAGTCATCCCTCTAGTGTCTCACTGGCTTGTACTCTGAATGTTGTGATCTTGGTCCATTGATCCAATTTTATATGTCCAATTTATGTC
>NW_015166594.1:0-18683 GCF_001447785.1 Gekko japonicus | reverse complement strand
CATTGGGTGTCCAAAAGCTAGGGCTGGGTGTCCATTTAGACACACAACTATTACTTAAATAATCCCCTGGCGCAAATGGTTTTCGTTGTTTATGACGCACTACAGCGGGGAACCGCACAGATCTTATAAGGTTGAGGAGGAGTTCTAAACCCTTCTATAGGCATCTGACTGAGTTCTCTCATTCCTTCTGGCAGCTGGAAGGTAAACATCCTCATGAGGCTGGTGAAGAAGATGAAGAGCTCCATCCTGGCCAGCTGCTCCCCCAAACACACACGGGCACCTTCAAAGGGAACAAGGAAGGAAAGCAGGTGAGTGATATCTCTTTCAGCTATCGTCCATTATGTGCCACTCTAGTCAGCAGCTACTTTGTATTCTGAGGAGGCTGGCGGGCCAAAACCCTTTTCTACCTCCCAAAGTGCAATAAGAGAATCACAGCTCCAAAGCTCCAAATACAAAAGCAAAAACAAGCTGTATGCGAGCGCTATACAGAATCAATGCCCAAAACCCACGGAAAAAACTTTATAGTGCTGATGTCAAACCATGTATAAATGACGATGATACAAAGGAGGAAAGGAGGTCCAAAAAGGTGCAGGTTGACGAAGTTTTCCGGAATACGAATTCGTTTCGACTGGCTTCATCTGAACTGGACCTCGTGAAGCAGTAAGATGTCTCCTTTCTGAATGTCTCTTTGGAATATTTGGAATATTTGTCTGCAACTGTAGAATATAGCACTAAAGCAAGATGAGAGTTTTATGAAGTGATATGATCTTTGCTATCATACTTTATGGTGCATGAAACTTAGAAGACATCCTACTGTTTCATGAGGTCCTGTGCGGATGAAGCTAGTCGAAAGGAATTCGTATTCCAGAAAACTTCGTCAACCTGCACCTTTTTGGACCTCCTTTCCTCCTTTGTATCATTGTCATTTATACATGGTTTGACATCAGCACTATAAAGTTTTTTCCGTGTGTTTTGAGCATTGATTCTGTATAGCACTTGCATACAGCTTGTTTTTGCTGTTGTATTTACATCCCAAAATGGCCATCAGATTCCCATGGCCACATCTGCCACTCCCATCAGAACCCATGTATCTGTAGAACCCCTGAGGAAGTTGGCCATGAGTTACCCATAGCTGACATAACTGCATATGCAGTTTTAAGATGAAGGCTTGGATCCTTTGGAAAAGTTCTGTGCATATTAGCTACACTCTCTTAGTGAGTGCAATGCAGCAATCAGCCCAAAGGCAGTCTAGTACAGACAGAAGAAGAGAAATGTAGGGTTGGACTACTTTCCAAATGGTCCATCCATTTGGATCCAATGGTACATCCATTTGGCTTCAAGATGTTTCACATTTGGTGTAGAAGTAAAGCAGTTCAATGACTCAGGTTGAATAATCATTTCCTAAACTACAATCTGAAAACTACAATCATTTCCTAAACTACAATTCTTTTGTTTGTTAACAAAACCATCCATCATAAGCTACTTTAGAGTTCTCCACATACCAGCGCCAAAAGGCAGAAATTCTTCTCTAGGCACAAAATTTCCATCCTTGTCCAAAAAATGATTTGGGTTCAACTCTTCAGGAGTCTCCCATTGCTTAGGATCAAGAAGAACAGAACAAAGATCTGGAAGAACTGAGGTCCCCTGAAAGGAAGAACCAATCGTCTCAACAGATATCCAGAACAGCATATTGCTTTTTCTTTTCTTTTTTGTCCTTCACTATGCCAGTGCACTTCTTTGCCCTTTCTCATATATCCATGCTTCATCCTTAGGACTCAGATTTATTAAAAATAAAGGCTAAATTTGTATGCTTGTAAAAAAAAGCCAGTCAAAAGAACCCTGATGAAACTGATGCAGTTTGAAAAAAATAAAAATGAAAATGAAAAGAGTATATGTAGAGAAGGGGCTGTGGTGGCTCAGTGGTTAAGACACTGAACTGCAGACCGGAAGGTTGGTAGTTCGGCAGTTTTAGACCCAAGTGCCACGTGACGGAGCTTCTGTATCTGGCCCCAGCTCCTGCCAGCATAGCAGTTCGAAAGCAAGAAATTGCAAGTAGATAAATAGGCACCGCTTCAGTGGGAAGGTAAAAGCGTTCCATGCACCTTGGCATCTTTCATGCCGGCCACATGACCACAGAGATGTCTTCGGACAGTGCTGGCTCTTCGGCTTGGAAACGGAGATGAGCACCGTCCCCTAGAGTCAGATTCGACTGGCTTTCGAGCAAGGGAAACCTTTACCTTTACCTTATATATGGAGAAGAATTGCAAGGAGATCGATTTAATGGACTCCTGGAAGCTGATATCATTTTCCGTTGGAGGAGGAGGAGGTTGGATTTATACCCCACCTTTCACTACCCAAAGAAGTCTCAGAGTGGCTTACAATCTCCTTTCCCGTCCCCTCCCCACAAAAGATAGCTTGTGAGGTAGGTAGGGCTGAGTGAACTCGAGAACTGCCTTCGAGAGAACAGCTCTGAAAGAACTTATGATTGACCCAAGGTCACACCAGCAGCTGCATGTGAAGGAGTGGGGAATCAAACCCAGTTCTCCCAGATTAAAGTCCGCAATCCAAACCGCTACACCAAACTACACAAAACATCATTCCTTGGTTCATCTCAAATCTTTCTTCTGGAGTCAAGTATATAAATTGTATTCATTTGTGAAATCAGAAGATTTCAGTAAAGAGAAGGAGTATTTAGAGTTTTTCTCCCGATCTATTATTAAAAGGTGCTTGAGAGCTATATATTAAATTTTTGTGGGTGGGGATGCTGGACACCATGTGATAACTGAAAACAACACAACACAGACTGTTCCGCACAGATCGGTCAAACTGCTTTGAGGAGATCTCCCTTATATATAAAAGCCAAATGGTGGTGGCACTTCTCTAGAACATTCCACACGCTCCGGAATTGGTTGGCGCCCTGGTGTGTCACTCAGAATCTGTCCCTATCCACTGGCTGCATTGCTTGAGTCTTGCCTCCAACATTCTAAACAGTTTGCTGTTCCTCTCCCCCCCATAGCCAGTCAGAACACAGAGGTTATTTGCATATGCAGCCTCATTGGCCTTTGCCTCGGAACACAGAGGTCGTTCGCATATGCGACTTGATTGGCTTTTGCCTCTAACATTCTAAACAGTTTGCTGTTCTGAAGTAAAATGTGTCCAATCTCCAGGTGAGGGCTGGAGATCACTCAGAATTACAACTGCTTTCCAGATGGCAGAGATCAGTTCCCCTGGAGAAAATGGTGGGCTCTGTATCCTTATATGCTGCTGAGGTGGCCCCCATATGACAGCCAATGTGACGTAGCAGTCAGGGCTTCAGAGCACGGGAGAGGCTGCAGGTGTGTGGGGGGTGGAAAGCTGAAGAGTGAGGGGAAAATAAAGGTAGGTTGATAATTGGCTGGGAAGGAGATAGGGTTGCCAACTCCAGGTGGGAAATTCCTGGGAGGTATCAGGAGACGTGGAACCTCGGACAGGTACAAAGCCATAGACTCCACCCTCCAAACCAACCATTCCCTCTGGGGAACCATTTTTGCCAATCTCCAGATGAGGGCTGGAGATCACTCAAAATTACAAACTGTTCTTTAGGTAGCAGAGATCAGTTCCTCTGGAGAAAATGATGGACTCAGTGTCATTATACCCTGCTGAGTTTGCCACAGCAAATTGACACTGAGTGTCCAAGGCCAGGGCACCCGGCCAGAGCCTCTTTCTAGAGGCCGTTGTATTTATTTCCACAACAGGCCTTTTTCCTAGTAATACAATAATCCCAATGTCATAGGGTTTAATTTGGGGGAAAGGTGGGCAAGCTTCTTATCTTTCCAGAAATTCAACATAGGAAGCTTCTATGCAAGTATGTCTTTTAAATACTATGCCTAATAAATATTGCTTTGAGGTTCTATGGCTGCAGGTATGACAATTTTGGATACCTTTAGAATGGGAAAGCCAAGTATGTTCGCATCCTTCACACATTCTCTGGGCAGCCCATATAATAAGACATATTGCAGTCGTTGGATCTCGTGAATTACAGCGTTGGTGTAGGGCAGTTTCTTTAGATCTTGATAACTGAATGATTGAGATGAACCCAGAACATTTTCCAGTTCCTTATGGACTTTCTCTGGGGGGAAATTATGGAAAAGGAACTTGCATTAGGCATTACATGTATCTGAGGAAAGTGACACAATCTTTGTGAAGCATTTATTTCATGTAAAAAAAAATTGGCTTATTTCATAAAAGATGCCCCCAAAACTGCCTTCCTATTTTTCCTCCCTTTTCTCTGGGATTTGCTTTGGCCCCTTTTTGCTTACTCCAGTTTGAGCAGTTTTGAAAATTGCTTTTTGGATTATTGAATGCACAGCAGTGCGAGAGCTCTTATCGGATGGTCAGATCTTTTTGCCTAGACAGTAGTCAGACAAGTAACCACAAACTGTTCTTTCTCCTCTTTCTCTATCACTTTACCTCATCTCCACTTCCAGAGTGAATGTTTGAAATACTTGTCCATTATTATCATCATCTATAGCTAGCCTTTCTCACTAAGACACAAGGCAGATCACAAAATATGAGAAGCAATTCGATCAGACACCAAAGACCTCCAATAAACAATGTAGAATCACAGTTTGTCAGAATAATAATCCTATAGCTTTGTCTCTAGCTGCAATAAAGGAACCTTTGGTTACTTGTTCTACAAAGGTCCTGGTCACATGGAGGATTTGCCCCGCGAAAGGGATGGATTGAGGGTGCATTGAGAAGCAGATTGAGAATGGCTTTAAAAGGCACTGGGGGAAAGGTAGTAGCTTCCGGTAAATGCGCGGCACGGGCGGGCGTCTGATCGGAGAAGTGCCGGTAGCCCATGGCATCCAGCAGCTGTCAGTGACCCACGCATGTGCAGTAATGCAGTACTGCTGTGTTGCCTCGCTGGGACTACGTTGTTGCCTCCCTGGTGTGATCGGCTGCTGACGACCTGAGGACAGAGCCGTGGGGAACTGTAAGATCGCACTCCCACACTTCTTTTAACTCCACCTCTAAAATGCCTCCCTTCCTGTGTGGATTTTCCCGCTTGTGTGACCGGGGCCAGAGTTGTCTTTTTCTTACTACAGTCTTTAAAAGCCTTCTTAAAGAGAATCTTTGATAGTGCAGGAGTTTTATGAATTGGGTATCTCTGAGCCTGCCTTGGTAGGGAGGGTGGAATATAAATCGAATAAAATAAATAAAAATAAATCTCTAGTGTGTTTTTTTTAATAAAATAACCAGGTGCTTACTATATAGTTGTTGCATATATAATTTCAAGTGTTAACAGTGAACAAAACTAGACTTCTGGTTGGTACGGCGTGGCGATGGGAGCATTCTTGGCTCCTTCGAGATGCCTGATTCTGTTTTGCTTCTTTCGGATCCCCCCGGATGGTGGGGAGGACTCCGCTAGATCTCTTGGAGAGAGGTCTAGAGCAGGGGGCTCTGTCGCAGCCCCTCCCATTTTCGGCAATACGGGGGGATGTCTGCTTCTGCCCCGAAGCAGGAGCGTTTTCATAGAGTAGAGCATGGCATTAGCTACGACCATCCTTCTTTTAACCTAACAGGATTTACAATAAATGCAGCAATACAGAAGAAAAATAAAAAGAGTGAGTATGCTTACTTCTGAATTTAAAGTACAGCGGGAAGACAGAGAGATTATCCCGAATAAAATAACTAAAATGGAGAAGAACAGTGGCCGAGACATACCTGAGAGTGACGGTTGCTTGTCATTTTGTACTCTTGTTTTTTTCGGGAAATGTATAGTCTTTCTTCACTGTCAAGGACCTATATTGGATATGGAAGAGAGGTGACTAGATAAAGTGAATGGTTCTGTCTTTTTCTTGGAACTTAATGAAATGGTTTAAATGAAATGATTAAGATGGCGTTGGAAATACAGACAGAGGAAGAACTTGATGAGAATATGGAGGTGGGCAAGATGACGTTAGAATAATTTCTTAGAGTCTTAAGAGAGGGGATACGGAAAGGAATTGAAGAAGCGTTTGGAAATATAGTGGAAAAATCGCACAACTTCCAAACTGAAACTGAGGATAAAGAAAAGCTTAGTCAAATGACTCAGAGTGGAATGGAAAACACGGGCGTCTACCAAAAGCAGGATTGTACTCAGAATGAGGTAGTCAGCCCAGAGTATTCCCAAGAGAAGGTCGGTGATGAGACTCAATTACGTCCATTGAAAATAGTGAGAAAAAAACAGTTAAAAAGACTTTCTGTTATGTTTGCTTAAAAAAAAAGCGCAAAAGCTGAACTTTGGAGGGGAAGAAAGATGGGGGGGAGGACAAAACAAAGAACATGGAAATTGAAAAGAGACAATATAACTTGGAAATTGGAAACTCTGAAGACAAAAGGGGAAAGATTAGGATTAATTTATCACACCCATAAGGACAAAAGGCATGTAAAAATGTTGTGGCAAAAGAACAGGCTACAGATGTATAAGAAGAAAGTGAAATTATGTGAAAGGTGGAATGTATGGGTTTCTTCTGATACATGCTTAGATGGAAAAAAACAACCTTAAAAACTTTGCCGTGGGGGGGCGGAGCGACGCCGATGAGAGCGGTCGCATGCTGAGCTTGCTCCTGTAGCTACCCGCCGAAATCTACTTCTACTGCAAGTAAACCTCTGAACTACACCAAAAAAGAAATGGGAAAGAATTCAAAAACAAAACAGAGCAGAAATAGCTTACAGAACATTATGTGTCTACATATTTCACGAGAGAAACGGCGGCTAGAACAACGGAGCACACTACCCCTCCAGAAGACAACATGGCGTCCAGCAGTAACCGCATTGGAAAATCGTTGGCACCAACTGAATTTAAAATTTCGGGGCCTAGAAGAGGGCTTGGAACAGGGAAAAGACATGGTACAAATATTATCTGAATGGTTGGCGCAGATTCTAAAAATGGAAGAAGGCAAAGTTCCTATTATTTTAAAGGCATACAGACTGGGTCCTTTGGCCTTGGCAAAGAGGAACCGCCCTAGAGATATCCTGGCTCAATTTTTGTACCCAAAGACCAGGGATAGAATTCTACGTGAAGCTAGAATAAACGGCTCTTTGGAACATGATGGTAACAAGATACAAGTTTTATTAGACCTCTCTGCAGACACGCTGGAAAAACGCCGCAGTTTGAGACCGATAGTAACAAAGCTGTTCTCTGAGCATATCAGATTTTGATGGAGTGCTGCCTCGGATATCCACGTCTACAAAAATGGAACACTTATGCAAGCAACTGATATCCCTTCCGGAATTAAACTTCTTCAAAACCTCAAAATCCAGATTACGGAAGAGGAAGAACAACGTCTTCTGAACTCTTAAGTTTGTACTGTAGTACTTCTTGAACCCATTAATACACCTCAAGATGTGGTGGAGAGGATCGTGAGTAACTTTCTGTTTAGACAGAATTTTTTCTTATAACAAAGAACACTGAAGCTAATAATTCGCTAAATTTATAAAGTCTTTTATATGGTTTAAGTTTCAGCAGTTATAATATATGTTAAAAGGAAGGATTATTTTATTTTTCAATGGACCTTTTGCATTGTATATGAATTAATATACGTCATGCAGGCTTGATTTAAGGTAGCATTTATGTTTTAACAATATCTAAGTCGGGATAATACTCCAGCAAAGTTTATTCATGTTAAGGCACAGTTATATGATATTTTAATATGTTTTTTCTTTATTGAGAATTGTATATGAATTAATATACATAAAGCCTTTTCAAGTTTATGTATTATTTAAATGAAGCGTATGAAGTAATGCCCAGATACTTTATTTTTATTATTTAGGTAAAGTGAATGCAGTAATATTCTATTGATTAACTCTTGCAATGTATATGACTTAATATACGCTATGCAGGTCAGCTCAACTGTAGCAGTTATATTTTGAATACACTCATATTTTGATAACACTTTGGTAAAGCATTTTTGGGACAAGATATAGTTATATGACTTTATATTTAATGGGAAATGTTTATGAATCAAAATATATAAAGTCTTTTTAAGTTTATGTATTATTTAGGTAAAGGGAATGAAGTAATACACTGTTAATCTATCTTTTATAGAACAAATTTTAGGAACTGTATATGATGCGATATACTTTAAGCCTTTTCAAGTTTATATATTATTTAAGCAACGTGTATGAAGCAGTACATTATTAAGTTATGTTTTATAAAATATACTTTTATATGGCTTAATATTTAACAGAAATGTATAACTGCATATGATGCAATTTACTTTAAGCCCTTTCAAGTTTATATATTATTTAAGTAATGTGTGAGAAGCAACACATTATCAGGCTATGTTTTATAAAATATATTTTTATATGGCTTTATACTTAATAGGAAATGTATATGTGTATGATTTAATATTTAGACAACGTGTATGAAGTACATCGTTAATTTATTTTAAAGAACAAATGGTAGGAATTGTATAGAACGCAATATATTTTAAACCCTTCCATGTTTATATATTAATTAAGTAACGTGTATGAAGTAATACACTATTAATTTATTTTGTACACATTTATTTTATACGGCTTAATATTTAAAAAGGAATTGTTTATGTGTATGACTTAATATACACGTTACTTTTCCAAGTCATCGTATAATTCAAATAAAAGTATGACGTAATATGTTATTAAGGTATTTTATAAGGAATAAAAATATAGTTTATTATCTTATTTTACTATAGCATTTATTATAATTTATAAACCTCTTATAGCTATATACACCTTTCAACATAAATATTATATAGAAATCTAGAGGAGGATTAACATCGGTTTAAAAAATGGTTATATTCAGTTTGAGATCTTATTATTGGCGGGGGCGAGGGAAGCAACAAGGTCTTTCTTTTTAATATTTTTCTTGGCTAGTATTTCCCCCCCAGGTTGATAGTGTCTTTCAGTCAGGGAAACTTATTGGAGTCTCCCTTTTGAATTACTGAAAGCTTACCTTGCAAAAGTGCAAGGAGGTTAGTTGGAAAGTTATTTGTTTTGTTCAGGTTGGTCAGTAGAATATAAATGGCACAAAACTTTAAGGTGGTGACTTGGAATGTTAGAGGCTTAAACAACAAACAGAAACTGTAGAAAACATCTGCTTTTTGGGCAAAGGAACGTCCAGACATATTATTTCTTCAGGAAACACACTTAAAAAAACCTCCCCCTCAAATCTTAAAAACTAAATGGTTTATTCAACAGTACCACGCAGATGGTTCCTCAAAGGCTAGAGGCACGGCTATTCTGTTATCAAAAAATTTCCCCTTTCAATGTTTACATACAAAGTCTCATCCTACAGGTAGGTTTTTGTTTTTAAAGGGTACCATGTATGGAGAGCCAATAACTTTGGCGTCAATATACGCCCCAAATGACGGACAAATTAATTTCTTAAAAGCTACTTTGAAAAGTCTTAGGGAGTTTAAGGAAGGCGAATTAATCATTGGATGTGATTTAAACTACATTGTTGACAGAAAACTAGACACAACATCTTCTAGCCCTGGCAAGAATACGACCCTTCATAAATCTAAGATGACCCCAACAGAATTAGCAAATTTATTAGAACAACACAACTTCATAGATCTTTGCCGTTTGTTAAATCCAGGAACACGACAGTACACATTTTTTTTCACACACTCATAAAGTATATACACGTATTGACTATATTTTAATATCAAAAACATTGCTAAAATTTTTTAAAGAAGCAGATATTGGGTCCATTACGATGTCAGATCACGCATGGGTTACAGGATTATATAACAAATGCTATCAGGATGGAAAAGGATATAATTGGAGAATAAATATTGGAAATCTAAGGTTTGGGATAATATAATATCTGACAAAATTTCAACCCAAATAGCCATACAAGACTCGCACAATTTTATTTCATCGTTTAATGAAAAGTGGTTTGTATTTTTGAACTATGTAAACAATGAACAGTCTCAAAGTTTCAAGTTACCAGATAAATATAAAGAATTTGTTTTTTTATTGATGGAATATTCTGATATATCTTAAGATTATCTATGTTAACAACGATATGTTAAAACCATGTATATCGAAGGTTGTAACTGTTTTCATTGTTGTTTATTGTTTAATTTTGTTAATAAAGTTATATTTAAAATAAAAAAAACTTTGCCGTATATTCGTGATGTTTAAGAAAGTGTAATTATGTGTAATTTAAAGACAAAAGGTGGTAGTAAAAATAGGGATGCTAAATTGTTTAATGGTGCTAAATTATGTTTAAATATGTTAGAATATTATAGTTAAGTGGTAATTAATTTTAATAACAATTTAATATGATTTTGAGTGAAAATATGAATCTCCAAGCTAAAAATTAATACAAGGGTCCAAATAAATTGTTAATAAAATAAAATATTTAAAGATAAACTGGTAATAATAAGGATGATTAAATGTGTAATTGTTTAAAGATGTTCAATTATGTTTAATGATATTAGAATATTCTGGTCAAATTGTAATTAATTTTTATAAATAGTTTAGTATGATTTTGAGTGTTAATTTGAACCTATGTTAAGATTAGTACAATGGTCCCAATAAATTGATAGTAAAAGTAAAATATGTAAAGATTACCAAATTTACAGTTGGTACTTATATTAAAAAACAATGAATTGGCAAATTAGTGGAATAATTGTTAATGTAATAGTAGAGGTTAGAATTTGAATGAATATTTGTTTATTTGTATCTAATTGTGTTAGAGTATTGTATCACAATGGTGTAATTAAGTTCTAATTAATTTGGGTAATAGTTTAGCATGACTGTGTTGGATAAAGATTAATTTTGAGAAAGCAAAGAAAGATAAAGATCTGGCAAAATATAACTGGAAGATTAAAATGCAAAATGTTTATTTAATGAATTGTAGAATTAACCTTCAAACTAAGCTTGATATATTGGTTCCAACAGAATGACAAATCAATTTACACACCGTAGAGATTGAATGAAAATGTTAAAGGGTAACAAAAGAAAAAAAAATCCTAAAAAATTGTAATATTAAACCCTGTTCTTATACTGAAAGCAAGAAACTGGCAGACTACTGAAAGAGGTGTAATAGTAATAGTTAGAACCTTGAATCGTGAAGCTAATGATGATTGAATATCTTATGCTATTAATATGATCTAACAGTGCAATTTTGGGGGCAAAACAGAGATAGAAGTAACTACTCAAGAACTGACCTAAAGGTTGAATATAATAACAGAATAAACATTTTTTGTTTAGCTTCTTTGTTAATCTGTGTTGCTGAAAGTTTAAGGTTTTTTGCATGTCTTAGGTTTTTTGCATGTAGTTTTAGGTTTTTTGCATATAGTTTTGTTGAAGTTCTTGTTTGTTTGTATGTATATGATATAGGCCTATAATATCTTAGGTTTTTTGCATGTAGTTTTAGGTTTTTTGCATATAGTTTTGTTGAAGTTCTTGTTTGTTTGTATGTATATGATATAGGCCTATAATATAAAAAACCTAATAAATATATTGTTAAAAAAAACCCAGTGAACAAAATTAGTCTCCCCCCTTTAGATTCAGAATTATTACAAAGCCAAGATGAACATTTCCCTTAAAATACATAGAAAATAAGCACATTCTGGCCTATTTCAGGCCCACACAGCTGTGACTCTGCCACATGGTACCTAATGGTTCTAGCTTATACTTTATAGGCTTCCAGGGAAATTAACCCTCCTATCCTTAAGTATGCCCCTCTCTCTTTTACAGAATTAACTGGAGTCTTGTGGCACCTTGAATACTTTATTTTCAAACAGGCTTTTGTGGATTTCTCCCCAAAGAGCCCACTTGAGCTTTTAAAGAAAAACATGTTAGTCCTTAAGTTGCTGTTTATGTTCAATACATGACAGAAAAAGAAATCTGGAAGTTCAATAACTTCATGTGCAAGCTCTCAATCATACAAGGTTTCTCTTCTTGATATGAAGAGAGCATCCACATACTATCTGTCAGAGAATTTGGGATATTGGCCGAATCTGCATTTGCATTTTTAAATCATTTTCGTACTGCTGTGACACTGTCTTTCTCTATGCTTGTTTGAATGTTGTTTGGAGAAGATTCGTTTAAAGCAGTGTGGAGGTGCAATGACAGTGGAGCTGTCCCGAAAGGATGATAAACATATGTGGACATGCAAAAGTATGCTAGCACTCTTGAGGTGTGAAAACAACATCAAATGTAGACAGCTTTTTTGAAGACGGAGTCAAAAGGCTGGGACACTGGTGGGAAAGACAAATGCAGATTCCGCCATTGAAAGCCAGGCCATTGCTGTGGGAACCAGCAGGATTTTCTCTCCTTGTTTTTGTGGCCTGCTGTTTACCCCAGGGTTAGGAGCTGTTTACATGCAAAATCTTACCAGTCCTCGACAGCATTCGGCCTTTATGCTCACGAGACTGAATATTTTCCCTTTAGGTGTTCTTTCAAGCAGATATCTTAATATACCCTTTAAAAATAGATTATGTACATACTGTTTACTGGAACCTGATTCCATTTCCCACATTTTACTTCGCAGTAATGTTCATAATAATGTTCGTCAGCAACTCCTTGATCCTGTTATTTCCAACCTCTCTGGCCCCCCAGAGAGAATTACCCAATATTTAAAAAAGGGTAATGGTTCCCTTGCTCGAAAGCCAGTCGAATCCGACTCTAGGGTTGCGGTGCTCATCTCCATTTCAAAGCCGAAGAGCCAGCGCTGTCCGAAGACATTTACATGGTCATGTGGCTGGCATGACTAAACAACAAGGTGTACGGAATACTGTTACCTTCCCACTGAAGTGGTACCTATTTATCTACTTGGAATTTCTTGCTTTCGAACTGAGACGGGAGCTCACTCCGTCATGCGACACCCCTGGGTCTCGAACTGCTGAACTACCGACCTTCCACAGCCTGCAGTTCAGCGTCTTAACCACTTGAGCCACCGCAGCTCCTCACCCAATATTTACTTGCTGATAAATCCATCAAAGTGACAGAACTTGTGGGTGAGTATTTGGCTATTGTGTTGAATAAGGGTAACTACGTTTCTAAGGCTAAGGCAGAGAATACCTGATTAATTTTGCTCTTCTGTGGCCCCGTTCATACGAGCCCAGTTGGGCCGGGAGCGGGACGGAACGGGGGCGGAGCAAACCGGCACGATCCCACCTCAACATCTGGGGAGCGTGCCGGATCCGTCCCGGTTCCGTCCCTACCGGCGATACCGCGCAGGAAAACAGAACCACCTACCGAGGTGGTGGAATCCGTTGGAGCGCCGCAAGCCGGGCCGTGGGATCGGCCGGCTTGTATTTGCGCTGGTGCTTCCCGGCCCCCTGCCGTACTGCGCATGCTCGAGCATGCGCAGTTCGGCAGCCTCCCCCTCCCAGCCAACTCTTCCTCCCCGGCATCTGATCGTGCCGGGGAGTGACGCGCCGCGGCTCCGGGGATCTGTGGGATCCCGCCGCGGCGTTCCAACTTTGGTGCGGCTCACATTTGCCGCAGATCAGCCCTCCGTTTCCCTGCTGTGTGGCAGGGACCTGTGTTCTTATTCCTGAAACTGTTTTATTTTCTCACCAGGATTGTACTATTCCTATCTTATTTATGTAAGACTATTCTGCATTTTATTACATTTATGCTATTAAAGGTTTCTGAAACACACACACATCCACATGTCCAAGAGCAAAACTGACGACCAAACTGTATGTGATATGCGAGGTCCATGGCAGGAACACCCAGGTTTCTATAATACTTAAGGGGATTCCACGATCTACATGAAGATAGTAGTTTGTTCCCCTTGTTGCTTCTGTGATAGGAACTCACCTCACAGTGATCGGAACTCCCCTCACAGCAGCTAACGTAACTCTGACCTAGGAAAAGATTGGCACAATCTGGGTGCCTGTTACTTTTTCTACAGCAAGTTTGTACAAGATTTTTAAGTCAAGAAAACTGCATGGGACAAAGGGTTGAACTTTCAGAGGAATTCCTTAGTCCTAGACTCTAACCACTGCGCCAAACTGGCTCTCCAAACTGTTCCTCCTGTGACTCCATATGCTTCCCCTGAGCTTATTGCCATATATTTCTGGGCTCAGTGGTAGAGCCTCTGCTTGGCATGCAGAACGTCCCAGGTTCAATCCCCATCATCTCCAGTTAAAAGGAGCAACAAGGAGGTGATGCTGAAGACCTCAGCCTGAGCCCCGGGAGAGCAGCTGCCAGTCTGAGTAGACAATTTTGACCTTGATGGACCAGGGGTCTAATTCAATACAAGGCAGTTTCATGTGTTCAAAGGTGGCCTTTGGTCGCAATCCACAAGACTTTCTCACCTTGGATATCAGGATGATTCACCATGAGGAGCAGAGCCCATTGTAGAGTTGAGGCAGTTGTGTCAGAACCTGCGATAAAGAGGTCAAATATGTCCTGGGAGAGGTTGTCTTCAGTGTATGTAGAGTTGGGGTCCCTCTTGCTCTGGTGTGGACAAATACAGGAAGTGAAATAGAGTCTTAAATGAATTCTAAACACTTTGGCATTATGACCACCTCCTCTAATATCACAAGGTAAAGCACAAAAGAAATCATGACTTTCTCTACAGCAGATTAAGATGACTACCCGACCTCTATGGAATAATATTTTGAATTTTTAGAGATGAGAGGAAAAGGCAGCAATGGATTACTGAGAGTTCAGTGTGTAGTTAAATTATAATAACTTAACCTTCCAGTAGAATATGAAACAGAAAGCCAAAGGTTGCAGTCACACGTGCGAGTTGAGCTGGAGGGGAAGTGAGCAGTGTTCCCTCTAAGCTGAGTTAGTGTGAGCTAGCTCACAGTTTTTTAGCCTCCGGCTCACAAATTTTTTCCTTAGCTCAGGAAGGATGGGGCTCCAGAGCAAACTAATTTATGCAGCAGCCCAATCGCTCGCTCACAACTTTAATGCCAGTAGCTCACAAAGTAGAAGTTTTGCTCACAAGACTCCACGGCTTAGAGGGAACATCAGAAGTGAGGCTATTTCCTTCGGAGGGATTTGACACGCAGTTTTGAGATCACACCTCACTTTGAAGCTGCAGGTGCATCCCGTAAGGTTGTGATCAGACGCAACTGAGGTGAGTCTCTCTCTCTTTTTTGCTGTTTCTTTCCCATGCGCTTAAATGAGGAATTGCACCTCTGCACTGTGGGCTCCCTATGGAACTCGTGATGATGTGCATACTGCAAAGGGGGGGGGAACAATGGAGTCAGGATGGCCTGATCAGACCTTCCCAACAGCATGAGAGTGCACTTGAGCGACCAGACAGGGAAAAGTCTGCCCATGGCCTGTAGCAACCCATTTAGTACCGGATTTTCAACGGTGTCTTTTAACTCCACTTTTGCGGCAGAGCGGCATGGGTTGCAAACAGCTGCAGGATGCTTCCCAGATGTCGCTGTCTGATCGCTCCCTTTAAACCCACCTGGCATGAAAAAAACTTCCGGTGTCACGGCGTGGCGATGGGCGCGGCTCGGGTCACTCCGAGACGCCCGACTCTTTTTCACGTTTTACGGGGCCTCCCGGAGTTCGGGAGAGTCCCGACAGTTCTCTTGGGAGGAGAACTGGAGCAGGGGGTTCTGTTGCACCCCCCCCCCATGACTGGCAATGCGGGGAGGGTGTCTGCTTCCTAACCCGAAGCGAACGTGGATTTTGAGAGAGAACATGGTCGCCATGTTCTCTATAGCTGCTGCCTTCCGTTTGTTTTTATTTAAACTCGTATGGGATTACAATGGCAAATACAGCAATGAAGAAAAGGTGACTTATAGCAAGTGCATGCATCTTTAAGTTGATAACGTGGAAAACCCGAACTGTTTGGCGCAAAAGGAAAAGAAAGCGGCCAGAAAAGAGAAAGAGCTAAGTACATTGTTTTGGCGTTCTTCCGGGGGAAAAGGTGTTGTTTTCTCAGGACAGGACTATTGATATTGAGATTTTTGTGACTTTAACTGCTTGAAAATGACATTCAAAAGGGGAAATGAGGTAGAGAATGAAATGGATGGGGACATGTTGATTGGAGAAATAACGGTGGGGCAGTTTCTAGAGGCTTTAAAAGAAGGAATTCAAGAGGGTATTAAAGCAGCATTTGCAAGTCTCCATGAATCCCCTATGTTGGTGGAGAGCTATGAGACTATTGAAAAAGGTACCCAGAGTTCGGAGAGTATGGAGCAGATGGCGGAGGTGGAGCAAGAAAAGGCAGATATGGAACCGCTAAATATATTGGAACCAAGGCAAAATAAGGAAATAATCAAAAGGAACAAATTGAAGAGAGAGAAGATAAAAGGAAAAGGGATGATGTCTAAAGTGAAGAAAAAGGGGAAAAGGGGAAGACAATATCGAACTGTGTGGAAGGTTAAAGGGGCTAGGATGACATGGAGACAGGTTTTTTCAAATACATTGAGGAGAGATTGGAAATGAATTACCATCTGTGCAAAGGGAAAGAACATATAGACGTGCTACTGAGGATAGGAAAATTAATGATGTATAAAAGGCAAATCATATTACACGAATTCAATGTATGATTTTTATATTCTGATCATGGGTGTACAATATGGAATGTTCAGACCAGAGTAAATTGATATCAGGAATTTTATAGTTTCATTATAGGTTCATAACATGAATTGTCTAGACTAGAGTAACTGAAAAAAGATTCACTAAAATGATTATTTCTCTATTATATATGGCTGTGGAGGTGCTTCTTTCTTTGCGTTTTTTCTTTCTTTCTCTGTAATATTTTTGATGAAACTGGGTATTTTGGAAGGTATTGAGTGTTATGTTGTTAAGATTTAGAAAATAATGGTAAGGCTGAGGGGAGATTAAAGGTATGGTTAGGGAAGGGATAATAAGGTTAGGAGACAGTAAAAGGGGGGGAATGTCAAAACTACTCTAAAATGGGAGAGATAAGCAAGTGCAGGAATGGTTTATGTATATTGAACAGAATAGTAAAAGTAAATTATAATAGGAAGGAAATTTCAAAATTACAAAAGATAAATTAAATATACAGGGGAAAATATTTATGTAATTTTTACCTATTTACTTATTTGGTTTGGTATAAAATGAAATGAAATGAATTGATTAATTTGAAGGTGTATTAATATGGCAGAGTATGAAAATGTGAATGAATTGATTTGAATAAGGTTGGAAGGTATATATAGTGCTTGGAATACTGGCTTAGTTATAAATGAGTGACAAAAGAAAATATTAAAATAGAATTAGTATTGTAGGAATACGTGAAAAATTAGATACTGGACTGTCTTGAAAATATAAGGTGGATAAAGACAATTATAAAATATTGTTAATGGATGCATGTATTGGAAAAATGTTCTGGTTTATGATTGATCAAGAAGGAAAACTTAATGTTGGGCGGACTTGTTGCTGTTTAGAAAGTAGGGATAGAGGGTAATAATTGGATGGACTGTTTATTTGGAATATGTTAAAGGTGTAGCATTGTATTGAAAACCCAATAAAAATATTTTCCACCTGGCATTCGCGCCTATGATCACAGCCAAAATGTGCCTTTGCTCCTCCCCCCCCCCAGATGGAAGAAAGAGTGACACAACCACAGGTTGGGAAACGAAGGGCCACTTTATTTAACTTATCATAACGGCAAAGGGTAAAGACTACAACAGTGGCACGGTCAAGGCCTTGGGTCCCCAGAGCCCCATCCTTGTCATACAATGGCAACTGTACGTGGCTCGCACCCGGCCGGCACAGCAATGGGATATGCCGTGAAGATACCTCCAACGCAACCACACAGCCTGCGCAGAAGATCTGTCCCGGCAATCCAAAGGGCAATCTGCCATCCCCATCCTTGGCCACGCAGCCGCAGGGATGATTCCGTCAGACCCCTACACCCCCACAGGGTTGCTCATTGCTGTTTAGTAAGGGTAAAGGTTTCCCTTGCTCGAAAACCAATCTAATCTGACTCTAGGGTTGCGGTGCTCATCTCCGTTTCCAAGCTGAAGAGCCAGCGCTGTCCGAAGACGTCTCCATGGTCACGTGGCCAGCAGGACTAGACGCCGAGGCGTACGAAACGCTATTACCTTCCCATCGAAGCGGTACCTATTTATCTACTTGCAGTTTATTGCTTTTGAACTGCTAGGTTGGCAGGAGCTGACACCAGAGATGGGAACTCACTCCGTCATGCGGCACACGGGTCTCGAGCTGCCGAGCTACCGACCTTCCACAGCCTGCAGTTCAGCGTCTTAACCACTGAGCCACCGCAGCTCCTCATTGGTGCTTACCAAGCTGCATAAACTCCCCCCAAAGACATAACACTGCCCCAACTGTAAAATGACAAACTTATCATACGGCACCACCCCTGCCAATTCCACAATCCTCTAACTGCAGTACAGGGTAGGCCAAAAACACCTCTTTTCAGCAGCCAATCAGAAGAGAGGCAAAAAAATTCCTACCTGGCCCCCCATCTACACTTTGATGGGTAGACTGATACTTCTTAGGGAGCAATTTCTTTTCTGCTGCAGTCACACTTACTCTCACTCGCACACAAAGAAAGGTGCCTGTTTCTCTCTCCATCTTGCACCACGGAAGATGGACAAGCGTCCAGCATCCAGCAACATCCAGCTAGCTAGAATAGGCAATCTATTTCTCTCTCTCATCTGCACTATCCTTTAATAAATATTTCTTATTAGTTTGAAACAGGGTTCTTTTTTGTAAAAGGTACTCATTTGCATATTAAGTGACAC